>NC_044000.1:22090000-22237500 GCF_902150065.1 Myripristis murdjan
AAAACAGAACCATTCGTACCCACGACTTCATAAATCTGACGGAAAGAATGTGTATGCATATTTCTGGCTTTTTGCATACACACATGAATCTACACAGTTTTATGCATCTGGCCTCTGGTGCCTCATCACTGCGTTTTCCCTTCCATATGACTAGTGACAGCTGCTTTGCGCATGTTAAAGATGTCAAATGATTTCATACACAGTTTGCACCGTGCTCTTTTCTCTGTTTTAGGGTTCTTCGCCACATAATTTTTATATGTTGGATGCACAATCCCATCTTGGGAATTTTGTGGGGGGGGGGTTTGTTTTGTTTTTTTTGTTTTGTTTATCGAAAACTGCTTTTTGAAAACTGTAAATAAAAGAGAGGCATAAATTCTTATCTATACTCTCTCTTCTTTTTCCATGCTTATCCAGACCTGGATATATTCAAAATCATATTCCATACTTTATCGGAAAAAAGTGGGTAGAGATTAAAAAAGAAAGAAAAGAAAACAAGGGGAAAAAAAGAACAGCCAACAGCCTTGTGGCTTATTAACAAGGCATTCACAACAACAATAATTATTCTTATTATAATAATTATTATTATTTAAATAGTACCTTTTCAAAACAACGTTTACAGAGTGCTTTGCAAGATAAAATCAAATCAAATTAAATAATAAAACAGAAGAAGCAGTACACAACAAAGCAAAAGCAGGGAATAAAAACAAAGGATAATAAAAAAAAGTAAAAGCAAGCCATCAAGAACAAAAGTAGAAGAGATACGATAAAAGGATTTTTTATCATCAAACTTATTAAACTGCACAGCAAAGTCAAGTCAGTCCCTCCACCAAAAGGGTACATGGTCAACGTGACATAGACCGTGATGCTGCAGAAGAGGTAAGAGATCTCTGGCTGTCTCCAGAAGAGATGTGCCACCATGATGCAGTGAGAGTCCTGAACATCTGAAGGACAGGGAAGTGCGTCACACCAGGTGCGTTATCAACGACTGCAACTGTAGCACGCCTGAGACAGAGAGGTAGACTGACAGACTAATGATTGCATCCTCATGCTCCGTCTGTTCACTCAGACTGCCAGGGAGGACAAATGCTCTTTCCGCTGGCGTGTAGTACATGTGCACATAGCTGGCAGGGCATAGCCAAGTGAGAGTATTCACACAGGAATTGTCACCAACAGACTGGGCCATGTTCTGGCTCCAACTTCTGCTACAGTTTTCTCTAGTCTGTTTACTGAGATTAAGAGGGAACTGTGTGGGATTACACACCGCGTCAGTTGACTTATCTCTCTAGTCTCTTCACCGGCATTTACTGACAATGAATAAACAAAACTATCAGTATTATGATGATGATTAAGTTCTATCAAAACCCCTTGTCTTTTGTACAACTTTCAGTGAAAAGCAAGATTAAAATAATTCAAGAAATCATTATCAAAATGTTGTGTAGAACGTAAAGCTATCCAAGGCTAACTCTGCTATCAGCACAGTTTTTAATCAAAGACTGTAAGCCAAAGTAGTGGGTGTGTAGACTTTTACTGGGTTGGGGATCTAGCGAGGTGGAAGTCCCTCGGCTTATTACGTTTCTGACTGGGGCAGGCTGACTCATGTCTCTGGCTGGGAAATGGGTCTTAATAAAACATGATGGTCTGCCTGTCTGTGCCCTCCTACTCTTGATCCTTAGCCCTGCTCTGCCACCTCTGCCTCCGCCGCCTGTCTGCCCGTGCGTCCCTCAGAGAGTTCTTTGTATTTTGGTTTATTTCATTTCAGCACTGCTCAGCATATGAGTTACAAGCTGCATTGCAGTCTGGCTGAAACAAACAGCATGATTCAGTCTGCCTGTCTGTGTTTACACGTCTCTTTCTTGACCTGCTCTCTGTGAGAGAGTTGACCTTGCAGGTTCGGTCACGTCTTGTTGTCTTTCCTCACGCTGGTGCTTCTCTCTATCCACTTAACTCGCATATATTCACCTTGGTGTGCCCAAATCTTATCCATTCATTGTCTATACTAATATTAATCTCCCCATGCTTCCTTTCCCCCCTCACTATGTCTTCTCTCCAGCCAATTTCCTTTTTCTCGATGTGCTCTGTCTCCTTCCACCCAGACAAACTGGCCTTGACCTTGACAAACTTTCTGTGTGTGTCTGTCTGTGTGTGTGTGTGTGTGCGCGTGTGTGTGATGCCCAAAAGTGATGCCCAAAGCACCCGATATAGGCCACGTTTTCCAGCAATCTGCTACGGCATTCTACCCAAGAAACCTGAGACTCCACAGATAGGCCTAGCGGTGTATGGCTCATCACCAAAATCACTGAACAGTCAAAGAACAGCATATATAAATTTTGCTTTATTTGAGCATAACCATAAATCACAATTTTGTGATCAAACGCTGCGTGCCAACACTCCTGATTGCTAATCTATTTTTTTTTTTTTTCTGGGTTGAGTCCATTTCTTTCTAAAGCATACAGAGGAAATCGACAGACAACTGATATGGGTCATACCGACATGTTCAAATGTTTAAAGAATTACTTTGAGAGCAGTTTTTTTTCTAAGTGTTCTATGAATTAGGGCAGGCGGCTGCTACAGTGGCACGTGGGAAAGCACGTTTCAACCGCAACTACGAGATAACAAGGCGGACAAAATGCAGCACACGTCACCCCCGGGATTTCCGCCTATGACAGAGCTGGGACAGATCTGATCCAATATTGGTTTGCAGTGCCGATAATGATGTAATTCACTCATCAGATATCAGACTGATGGTACTGATCCATGTATACTGACCCAGATTCTATAGTCTGATGTTTTCATGAATGAATTATAAATATGTGATAATGCATTTTTAATCCCATAGCCAAAATGTTGTAGCGCATAATTTAATAATAAAACAGTTCTACAAAGACAACCAGTCGTCCCAATATTTTTTGGTCTTCCAGAATTCTATGAGTTAGATGCAAAGGTGGACCATTAGTCCTTAACTGATTGAGCTTTTTATATGGGTGATGAAAATTGCCCGGGTTTAATTCATTTACAGTGAGAGGCAAGTGGAGGAGTAACGTAAGGCAAGTGATGTTGGCAGAGCGGGACGCAGGCTAGCCCATGAAAGAAAGTCTTGTACATGCACACACCTGCCCACCCGCCTCCTTGACCAAAGCTGATCCATCCTGAACTTTTGATGGTGCAGTGCAGCAATCGCTCACCCAGTTCAGCGGTCAGCAGACACTGGGTGTGTTATGTTATGTCTACCATCAAATGATGAAATTCACCAACCTCAGATCTGGAAGCCATCACAGGATGTACCCCTGCCCTCTTGGTGCTCCTGCTCCCACAACAAAATTAAACTGATGATCTCCCACTCCTATTTCACGAGTCTTCTGCCCACAACCCATAACTGGCTCCAATGTTTAATTTTACTTTTTCATGGTAGACCTAGACATAAAATAACAGTAAAAAATAACAGCTAGTGTCAGCTGACTGTTCAACTGGGTGAGCGGTTTCACACCATCAAAAGTTCAGGAGGTGTGAGGAGGTGGGCGGGCTGGCATGTGCATATACGAGCCCCCCGCTCCATCCATCGCTTGCCCTGTACTGCTCCTCCACTTGCCTTCGCATTGAAAATTAATTAAGGCCAGGTGTTTTTATAACATCAATTTAAAAAAAAAAAAACGTTTAGTCTTCAACTAATTGAGCTAGTAACAGCAGTGCAGCTTACTAGTACATCAGGTAACCCTACACATAATACCACTAAAAACAAAAATAATACCACCAACAACAACAATAATAATAATGATAAAGAAAAGAGAGCTCTGATACTGGTATTGATATCAGCTGATATCATAACGCAGGTATCAGAATCAGATTAGAGCTGAAAAAAGTGGATTGGTACATCTCTAGTTACTGGGGAAGACTAAGGGGTGGAGTTTGATGGGAGGGGGGAAGGGTGGGCTCTGGAGAATCGATAACCTCTGGCTGGGGATGGGAGGGTCAGCAAAGGTGAAAAAGGTGCTCCTTCCCTTGGACATCAGAATCCCCCAGTGAGCTACTGGGTGATCCATCACACCGTGCTTAGCTCCGAGGCTCCGCGGCAGAGGAGTGGGAGTGGACAGCGTCATTTTCTCAGTCAAGAGGCCATGTGGTCTAAATTAATCATCTGCTCCTCCTGGATTACGGCGAATGGATAATTTCTGTGTCACATTTATCATGGCTTCCCTTTTGTTCCCAAGAAAGGTCATTTTATAGCTGTTTTGATTATTCAAAAGCTGCAGATTTTACCATATATTCTTAAGTTCCTTGATTTTTGGCTGGGGTTGCACCTATATATTTGGTTAGAGGGCACCAAGAAGGAGTGTCTGCCACCATTTTTGTTCAGAGCAAGTTCCAATCTGCAGTATAATTATGGCTTGAAGGAGCACCGGGGGCTAATTAGGAGACCAGGCCTGCAGGGAAAGAAATAGGAGGCTTCATTAACCTCCACTGGTCTATATGGCTATCAGGAGAGCGACACTGAGAAACCTATGAAAGTGCTAAATTACTTGATGAATACTGTATCTGTGGCGTCCAGACCAGAAAAAGCACCAGGATGGATCGTTACAATACTGTGGGACAAATAAGAGCTTTCTTCTCCATTACATGAAGGTGGACTGAGGCCTCGGGGCTTCTTCACAGTCACAGATGTCTAGTGTGCAATTTCTGCCCTGCTGCAGGTGGGACCTAAAGGAAATGTACGAACTGGGTTGTTAGCACGAGCCAACAGGCAAAGATAACAGCACCCCCGACAGATATCACAGTGATGAGCGCACAGTTTGATTTCAAAATGTTGACTTTAAGTTTGAAGTGATCTCTGCAGAGCGCGGTGCAGCGCCTCAGCAATGCTTACGTAGCACTAACGGTGGTGCTAAGAATAAATAAATAAATAAAATAAATTAAAAGATCTTGAAGTTTACCACTTCAACATGAGTAACAACAGTACAAAACAATGGGGCTGACTGAGAGACAAGAGTGAGGATGCGGTCTGTTATGCAAGCTATTTTGGTTTGCAGCACCTCAGGAGGGGAAGCTGCCGTTTCCTCTCTGTCTCCAAGAGCAGCTGGTTAATCAATTATGTGTTATCTCCAACTGCTGCAACCCACCGGACCCAGACAGACCCACCGACAGAACATCCACGGACACAAACACACACATACACACACACACACACACATGCATAAATGGACAGACAGGTCAGACAGATGGACAGGCTGACGGGCAGACACACTGAGGCATGCCCAGAGACAGACAAGCAGTTAAAAAGACGGTCAAACAGACAGGTATGGGTGAGCTAGCGGCAGAAATACAGGAGGACACACAGGCCGGCTGTCTGTAGGTAGCACCCACCTGCCAGCCCTAAAACATTTTAATCATCTGATGGCCAATTACTCTGGAGCCTGGCAGAGCAGAACAGAAACTCACACTTCACTTCCCCTGCACTCACAGATGGCCCCGTAGGCTGGATCTCCACTGCCCGCCTGTCTGTCTTCAGTCTACCTGTCTGCTCAGCAAGCACCACTCCTTACTGTTCTGGGTGAGAAGGCAATGAAATAAGGTGCTTGGCAAGGCTTTACAGAAAGAGGAAGGGAGGGTATTCATCATTAATCAAAAATGCTCGCCCTGCAACATGACAAGTCTTCTCATGATCTCAATTATGGCGTCCGGGAACTGACTGGCAATAAACACCAGAGAGCAGACTGTACGGCTTCAGCAAACATAAATACAGACAAACAGAGAGACAGACACACACCCTCATGTACCACGTCCATTTACCGATGGTTATGACCTTGGTAGCTGGGGAAAAGGCTGGCTTCAATTTATAGAGCAGCTGGTAGGGCTGAAATGTACTTTGCTCCAGTCAATGGGAGTTAAAGAGAAGTGCTGACTATTGTTACTGTCTATTATTGGAGGGAAGAGATCAGAAGTATTGTCAAAGAAAGGAGAAAGAGAAAAAAAAATAAGTTTCTAGGATGTGCACAGCAATGTAGATATTGTGAACAATGTCAAAGGCAACAGGAATATTGAGAGCAGCAGCACATAAATGGTAACGAGTGGAGCTGTTTGTACGGAAATGAAGACATCCCTCATATAATGAAGTGTTTGTGCTAGCACCTCCAAATGATGTCACATAATCAATAACAACACTTGGAAGCTTTTTGAGAGGATATTAATTCAGGTTGCTGTGGTGGAAAATGAAAGGAGGATCAATAAAATGAAATATATCATTTAATCAATAGCATCTTCTACTTAATTAATGTATGTGGAAGTTAAACAATGAAAGCAAAATAATAGGATTTAATAATCATTATAGACATGTGGCTGGTGTGTGACCTTGTATCACTGACACAGTGTGGCTATAAATGTCTCTCGTAAGACTGGCCCACAGATGAATTAAACCGTACAAAATGAAATATACTCCCTGCCACTATTATCTATCATGAAAAAAGAAAAGAGGAATTTTCCCTTCTATTTCTTTTTCCTCTCTGGTGGACTCATGGTCTTCATCTATCAGCCTCTCTTCGACAGGAGACTTCAATCACACTTGCTGGGCCATTGCCCAGGGCTGAGATGCTTGGAGTGATGGAGGTGTGAGTCCTTCTACACACTGACCCACTAAAACGCTGCGCAACACCGTCCCGTCTCACGGGCAGTCTGCCCCACAAAGTCTGCGTCCCCGCCGTCTCTGTCTCTCGCTGTCTGTTAACCCTTCCCACTCCTGTCAGTGGCTGGCCTCAACGTTGGCAGTGAAAGATGTTAATAGCTATTCTGGTAAGAGCAAATGAGGTAGATGAAGGAGTCTTTGGGTGTTTGCATGTAATGGAGCACAGGGCTCAGAGGGAAGTCAGGCGTGTTTATCCCTCTGGTTATCCCTCCGTCTGGATCCTTCCTCCGACTGATGATATGGCTCTGGGGGACATGCTGCTCTTCTGGGAATACTGCATATTTCATGTTCTCTCTTTTTCTCAC
This sequence comes from Myripristis murdjan, assembly GCF_902150065.1. NCBI lineage: Eukaryota > Metazoa > Chordata > Actinopteri > Holocentriformes > Holocentridae > Myripristis > Myripristis murdjan. Next base: position 22,096,976 of record NC_044000.1, read on the forward strand.
TCACTCTCTCCCTCTCTTTTCTCTCTTCGTCAAAGTATTCACTTTTTTCTGCCTCTTTCACTCCCCATCGCTCTCTATTTTTATTTGTGTGTTCTCCCGCTTCCTTTTTGTATGTGTATGTGTGTGTTTGTGTGCATGTGCGTGCACTCCCAGAGTGTTTCTATGCATTTCTGTGTGTGGCTCCTTGAAGCTTGACGCTCTGAAATGGTATTTTCTCTCCCTATGAGTTTCGCCAACAGCGATTCCCTTTCTCCTGACCGTGGACTCTGTTGGCAGTGCCACACAGCGAGAGCCTGGCCTTTTACACCACATCGCTATCAACAGTGGGACAGCTGTAAGCAACACCCGCTGCTTTCAGCTTATCTTTAAAGCCCAACCATTTAGATCACACCAACCACAAAGCCAACAGCAGCATCCATCATTTAGACGTCATTTAAAACTCATCTGTCACCGGAGCAGCATCATTAGTGCAGTTCTACACATCAAATGCGATGTGAGCCTCTTCTTATTTAAAATCCCATCATTTGGTTGTTTGACACAGCCGTTGAAGACAGGCGGAAATGTGAAAACAATGAGGTGACACTGCATGCGTCGGTGACACTTGTTGAATGGATGGAGTTCACTGATTTGTCACTAATACAAAGCATCCAAATGTCAAACAAGGGATTGCAACGGGAAGGAAGCAGGTGATACACACACAAACACATTCAGCTTTTGTAGTCGAGACAACTTTAAGTTTATCTAAGGTGCACAATAAAGTGAGTGCTCGAGTGGTGATGCCTGTTCACTTTCAATTTTATTGGATGCTTTCCCACAGGCTTGACATATTTGTAATTACGCAAAGTTTCATCAAGTGTTCAGTCTGACACGTATGTCTGAACTGTGTGTATGTGAGTGTCTATGTGTGTGGGTGTGAGACGCGATGCGCGAGTGGCATCAGCAGAATATTATTTCTGGTGTGTTTACCTGGAGGCATGCAGGCGCTCGCCCATGTGGTTTGTTGACGTCCACAGCTACAAGCTGCCATCCCCCAGCAGCGTCTTCATGGAACATCTGTGGCACAAGGACAATACATGAGGGGCAATACACACACATACACACACGCACACGCACACAAACGCACTCAAATGCACTAGATATACCTCAAACACACACACCTTGCGGCTACATCTTCATGAAACATCTGTGGCTACAAAAAAGCTGAAGGCGTCACACTCACATGCACACAAATGCACGTTCACACACAATACAGCACTTCACATCCAGCAGCTAAATACAGTATATAAGCCTAAAGGTGTAACACCAGAAAAGAAAAACAAACCCATATCACCGCCAGTAACTCCAAACACATGAGACAGATGGTCCACTGATGAGCAACAATCATACTTTAATTACATAAATACACCAACATACTCATAAACACCTTCTTGGATAGGCTCCTGCTACACTTAGAGATCACCAAGCTCCAAAGAACCATGTCATCTTCCTAGTAAACACACACTCGGGGCACACAGAGCTGTGTTCCTGACGAAGCAAGGAGTGTGACTTCCACTGTTCCTCTGTGTCTAACCAACAAGAGCCATACCTGCTGCCAGAGCAACAACATGGCGATGGCAGGGCTCTGGATTCATACCACTGGAGGTGTCCGACAGAATTCACATATGTGACGCACAGCGGCGCTATACAGATCTGAACACATGAGCGGTTTAACCTGGTGAATCACTGGGTATTGCTAATAACCATTTGCCAAGTACAAAAGCTATTATTATAAACTCTATACCAATTGCATTTCATTATGAGAGGTGCTCACAACTTACAATTCATTAACATCAGACTAGGAAACAGGAAAATAGACAGACAGAGCTCAGTGATCTGAGGAAGACACACCTTGAAACGTCAGCCTCTTCGGGAAAGAATCAAGTTTATGCTTCTTTTTAACATTGTAATGACTTTTAAATAAGATTGTTCCTATAGCACAGTGTGTATTTTACTGTTTCCTAGTCTAGTACAATCATTACGGTACTTAGTGCCGAGGTTTCTGGCTCAATACAGTCTGCCAGCCTTATTATGTTTACGAAAAATAGAAAGTAACTAAAATATCCAGGTGTTATTTATTGGGCCTACACACATTGTTCATTCTGCTAAAAAAATACTAGGCCTATATGTGGATTTCTTAAAATGAAATCATTCTATTTTCTTCACAATATTCTACATCATGCAGAAATTTCAAACCTTTATAATTAAGATGTGTGAAAACTGGGAAGAGATCAAGCGAGTCACTGCCAAATTTATTAGGGGAGGTGTGTATCTGTAACAGACAGGCATTCGTTGCCAGCTGTTAACTGACTGTTCTACTATGCCAGGTAAATCGCAGTAAATAAAAAACATGAGACATAAGGCTCTATCAGAAGCAGGATATTTAGGCTATTATTTGCTAAAAGACTTTGTACGGAAGCACACACACACACACACACACATGCACACACACACACAAGGAGATGTGTGTGTACTGTCAAAAGAGAAAGAGGTATGATGAAGAACCTGCTCTTTCCAGAAAGTTGGTTTAGGTTGTGCTCCCTAGCTTTTTAATGTATATTCACACTCATAACTTATAAGTTACCTGTTGAGGGGGAAACAGAATATTATTCTATATAAATTCTAACACTAGATAAATCACTTTTTCGAATTCACAATGTTGATTGGTCGACTGCTTGGCTACCTTTACTTTTCCTACTTTTTCTTCTTTAAAAAAAAAGTTGAGAGGACTTGCTTGTTTCTTCATCATTCCTCTGGTCTTGAAGCTACTGTGCCAGTGGGAGCATGTGTGCTGCTTTTTGTGCACCATTTTATTACGTCCCCCTTTTGGCCAAAGCGCCAAAATAAAGTTCCACTCTGCTACATTACAATGCCAACTTTTTCCAAATGAAAGAAACATTAAAACATCCAGAGCTGAAGCCCCAGACGCCCAGGCCTAACAACACCACTGGTAACATGTATTACACAGTGAGCCAGCAGCCAAGCTAGTAGACAGGAGCAAAGGACACATGAGGACACAAGAAGATCATTCTACAAATCCAATCAGAGGAAGAGTTTTCTTTTCTTAGTTTCTTAGTTTCTGACATTCAGCAAACATGTGTCCATGCAGTCATCAGTGAGTTAAATCACTGCCCAAATAGATGTTTAACCTATATTTGAAGCACATTATTGCTGGGTCTCATTAAGCATTGCTTTAACATAATTACAATATGCAAGTGGAATTTTAGTTTCAAGAGAACTACTGCCAATGTCACCATACACTGATTATAAATAGCAGGATATTTCCTAATGCATACCCAAATCCTTCAACCAACCATTTTTCCTCTTTCCTCCTCCTATTCTCTAATCACATATTGTACCTTAACCTCAGTGCATTTACACTCTGTCACATGCCTGTCTTCTGGATACCATATATTGTGTCACATCTGAGCAAGACTCCGCTGCCCTCCACAGCTTTTATCATTGCAGTTTTTAATATTTAGAGAATGACATCCATAACCTTGGCCTCAGTCACCCAGGGCTGACATCATTCCACCGCACATCCACCTTACTAATTATGGCACCACTCATCAAAAGTCAAGTCATGACAAAAAGCCTGGAACAAAAGTGGATTTATCCATTGTCATTTAATCAACACGGTCAGGTTTTAGGGTATAATCTGTTTAAGAAGCCTCCCCAAGTCTGTTTAGTATCCAAGACATTAGAAAGGGACCGAGGACCGAGGGGTGTGGCATGGGTCTTGTCCCCGAGGACCACCTCAGTCCTCTCTAAGGAACATGAGGAAAGAAGCATATTGTTTCAGCCTCTGTGACTGACAGTTAAGTGTTACGCTCCAGCTAATTAGTTTTTTCCCCCGCTAAGATAAAGATTGGGGCATGACGAAGTGATTATAATTAAATTTGATAGTGGCAGAAAAGGCTAATTGTTTTCAAGGTCATAACTCTGTTTCCATGCCAGTGGTGCCAGCCCGAATACAGGAAAGGCCCTTCAGCAACGGAAAACAATAACTGCACTATTTTCTGATTATACAAAAAAAAAAAAAAAAAAAAAATACACTTTGGGAAGAAACACTCACACTTTGGTCTGATTTGTGTGAAAGGAAGTCTAATTTGAGGGACTACTTTGTCTTGCACTCAGAATAAGGGAAAAACACAACTCAATACTGCAGTACTTTACCCAATAATACAGTGATGCACTTTCAAAGCTGTAAATTAAAAAAACATAAACTAGGAGGAGAGAGTAGTTGTACATGTGTAGCCTTGATGCAAAATGATTTATTAATACTCATGTTTTGACAAACAAGTTTTCAGGGTATAAATTGGGGGCTATAAATAAAAGACAACATAAATTCTGTCCTTTAAATTTGTGCTTTTGAAAATGAAAACGTTTTTTTTTTTTTTTTTCATTATTAACCAGGTGACACCACATTGAGATTCAAAATGTATTTTTCAAGTGTGACCTGGCCAAGAGGCAGCCGCACACAGGTAAAAGTTGGCGGTTACCAACAAAATACACAAACAAAATAGGAGAAAAAAATGTAATTTAAAACAGATTTACAATATGAGAGTGAGCCATGTGACAAACTTCTAGGAAAACAAGAACACCTGCAAGTAGATTCTGCCTCTAATTCCTTTATAAGGACTTCAAATTCACCCAGAGGTAAAAGGTCTTTAAGTTTCGGTTTATTTTGGAGCATTTTCCAGTTGAAAGGGGCACACAACCTAAAAGCTCTCTTAACCACCTTGGTTTGTGCCTTGGATAATCCAAGTAAAACTAAGCTTTATAAATGTGGCCTATACAGTGATTGGGGTTACTTTACTGTGAAATGCAAGAGATCAAATAGGGTGGGAACAGACCTATGAGAACCTTATAAATTAAGATGTACCAGCGGCACAGTCTCCTTGTAGACAATGCAGACCAACCAGCACCAGCATAAAGGGGGCAATGATGGGCAGCAGATTTACAATTTAAAATAAACCTCTGACAGGCCTAATGAGCGATTTATGGCTGCAATCGTTACTGCAATCCAATGAAAACAATAAATCCCATTGTGCCCCAAATACTATGCGGCTGTGATATTTGGAAATGTGTGTTGTTTGCCAGTTAAAATCAGTGCAGCAAAGACAGCCACAATACATTTCCACCTTACTACTGGAATGGCAGGTAGCCAATGGCAAGAAAACCTGACGTACAAAATTAGAGTTGAAACACTTTTTTTTAAAAAATATAATAATCCTCTTTAGCTTAATGACTGAAGTCACAAAGGTTTTGTTTCATGACCTTACATGATGTATTTCTTTTAAAATTGAGAGGGAGTAGCAGCAGCAAAAAATACTTAACTGCTTGTCAGGCCAACTCCATTATAGATAAAGAACTCATTAAAGTCTAGAAAAGGGCAGTGGGCTTCTTAACAAATACAATCCAATCTTATTTTGGCAGAACACTACTTCCTTAGTGCTTTAAAGAGATTTCACATTCAATTTAACCTCAGGTATCACTCAGTTAGATCTGACAAGCCAGTGATGATGACTTTTCTTTCTAAACAAAATATATCTGAAACACATTCATTCATCTCGTGTCCTTTTAGTCTTTATAATTTGGCGATTTAATTGTGTACTAATTAGCTATTCTCATACCTAAAGCCTTTAATAGTGTTATACAAGTCTTTCTTTTGTATTTCATGACATTCAGCTTTGAAATAAGCAGCACTTATCATTCTCTGCTTCATTACCATTCCTGTTTTCAATTCTAATGTATTCATAAATCAAACGTTTCTCAAACTGCTTTCTCTCCCTTGATTTTGTCTTCTTCAAAGCCATCTCTCAACCCTCTCTGTCGATCTATCTGTAAGAAGTGTGGATGAGGCAATCAAACTTTTGTCAAATCAATGGGAAAATGAGCTCATTCAAAACTAGAGTGACCATCTTTCCAACGCCTCGATGGACAGCTGCAAACAGGACTGCTGATTGGTCAGACTTGAGGAGATGTGACTCTTAAGTGTGAAGATACCAATTAAACCAAAACCCTGTTTTTTTTTGTTGTTTTTTTTCCTTTGTTTTTATGTTTTTTTCCTGTCAGCCAGAGTATAAATATCCCTCTAGGCCATAAAACCCCTCAGTGCTTCTCATTAACCTCCATCTATGTGTTTTTTTGCAGCCTGATCTCATAGTAATTCATCGGAAGTGACAGAAAAAAAACAGTGTGCAATGTTTTCATAAGCACTGAAGCAAAATTTGAGTTGGGATATCCGTTAAAGAATCTCATTTTTGGAGGTAATTATAACTGGGTATTAAGCATCCAATATGGGCAAAATGCAGATAAAATGTGACAAACTTTCCAAACATGTAGCTATGAGACAAGCATTTTTTCATAACCTTTACAAAATTTGCTTACCTAATAGTATTTAGTACCTCAGCACTTGCTGAGGTATGAGACTGATTACTGCAGGAGCTTCTCCTACTTACTCTTTCATTAGTAATTTGACAAAAGGTGTGGCATTTAACTTCTTATGTGCAGTACAAAGAAAAAGGTAAGAACGCATTGCTTTCTGCTCTTCTCAACAGCATGTTTTCTTTCAGCTGCCTCCCAAAAACCTCTCCTCTTCCATATCTAAGACACCATTGCAAAACTCCACAGTGCCAAGCCAAGCTTCTCCTACCAGCTTCTTGTGCCAACTCCAACAGCACTGTGTCATTGCACTTGACACCACTAAGACTTGCATTGGCTGCGTGCATCTGTGTGTGGTGGGGGTGGGGGAGCAGAGGAGTAATCTGCCCTCCTTTTATGCATTTGCATCCATAAGAAACACGCCACGGGCCACTTCATTTCACCATATATTTTTGATTTGACAATATATTTTTGTTCTGAATTCTGAGAGAATATATCTTCAAGAAAACCTGGCATCTGCCTTGTGTCTAATCACTTATATCTGTAAGAGTACTACAGTAAGCACCGGTGCTTACCATGGTGACACCCAGTTTATGTCACATATGTAACATATGGACATCTCCAAAATGTCAACATTTCCAAAACACACAAAAAAGTCCTGTTGTGCACTTTTCAATTCAATTCATTTTGATAAACGTTAATAAACCCATGCTCTCACTCTTTGTGTTCTGACATCCAGCTTTTTAGAAAAGCCCGTCTTCAAGAAATTGTTTGTCTCGTGTGTGTGTGTGTGTGTGTGTGTGTGTGTGTGTGTGTGTGTGTGTGTGTGTGTGTGCGCGCAGTATTTATACCTGTGTTGTAGCTGTGGAGGTGGTGCTGCTTCTCGACCCCCACATCTGCTGAAACTGCACTCTGATCTCAGCAAATGTCTCAATGATAACTGCAATGAAGACATTCTGGGAAAGGGAGAGAGCCGGGGAAAAAGAACAAATGAAGGTGAGTCTCTCAGCTTCCTCGCGCTCACCCTGACACTACATTCACACTCTCATTAGCCAGAGAACAGTATTCCACTAACAAGGGGAGAGTTGTTATGTCTGGCCCATGGGAGAGGGAACAGGCGGAGATTAGGTGATGCCAGCTCATTTAGTTCAACACCAAAACCTTTTTCCAACTTCGCCTGTGCTATGCCAGCTCAGTAAATTAGGATGTGACTCTAACCTTGACAAGCCAGGCCAGGAAGAAGATGAGAGTTATAAAGTAGAAGTAGGAGCGCCAGCGAGGGAAACTGTCGATGGCTCTGTACATAAGGAACACCCAGCCCTCCTGGGACGCAGCCTCGTACACCGTGAAGATACTGGTACCTGAAAACAGACAGACAGGGAGAGTGAGAGAGACAAGGCAGGCAGATGAAAAACAGAGATTGTTCAAACAAACGTGTCTGTATCAATCCGTTGCTTAGCACAAAGATGCCTGCAAGCCTCACACCAATTATCATGGCTCCCCTCAGATCGAGCCTTTCATGCAGAGAATACCTTGAGCTTCACTTTTCATCTATAGTGAAAGCACATTCTGACAGCTTACAAGATGGAAAATACACCGTCTGAGTTTCTTTAAAAAGAAAAAAAAAAACTCTCTGGAAGAGAGAGTTAGAAGTTCAAGGGTTCTGCAGACTAATTACACTGATCAAAATTATCTTTAACGCATGACTGTGCATTAGTGGTTATACTAGACTCATACAGTATACAATATGATAGTAAAAGGTACCAAAAATGCCAAGATAGATGCATACTGTCCAGGCGACATAGGTGGAAAACAAGGGGTAGAGAAAAGGATCATGCTGAGCTGCTGTTTTCCAAACAATTACATTTGAGCTGCTTCAAATGGTCTTTCCTCTGGTTTCGCACTACAGAAGAGAACAACAGCTAGTAAAAAAAAAAAGACTCCGTAAAGTAGAGGACATTTAACTGAGTGGGTTGATACAGTTTTGAAAGTCTAGCATACCACTTGTCTGTAAGCCACTGAGAAGTTCTTTGAACACTTGGAAATGGGCCACTTTCATGCTGAGAACTATTTGGTGAAAACAAGAGGACAAAGGGATTTGAAGCTCTGTGAATCAGCTCACATGAATACGCCCGAGAGAGGAAAAAAAGATCCATAACAACACTTCAAACAGGCGCAGGCAACCTAGTTTTTCTCCCCACATATATCAAATACACTTTGACAAATATGACTGTGTCTGTGTTGTTGCTTGTCAATACGGTTGATATGGATAACATCACCTCCAAGGAACAAAAGCTACCCATCATTCTGAGACAGAAGTGTGCTACACACACCGAGAACACAAAGCTGCATAACGTATAAATGAGAACATTCAGTACAAGGTTGTAAAACGGGTGGTGATTACTCGCTTTTACAAATGTAGGTGTGAATATCATTGCTGTGAGAAAATGGAAGGGGTGAATACTACAACTGTGAGCAAGATGCTTGGTGCAAACAAGAGGAGAGAGTGTTTGAAAGCCCCATGAAACAGCTCATATTAAAATACCTGTGAGAGAAACAGACCCAGAGCAACATTTCAACAGTGCATCTTTGTGAAAGGAGTGAACACCATTAGTACAACACCAGCAATAAACGCCCAAAAAAAGAAAAACCAGGGTTTGTCTGGCAAGCCTCGTGGATATTTATAGTTTAATGACATGCTAATACATATAAAAATTACAGTGAATATGCCATATTAAGAGTCCCCACCTCCAGTCCAGCACATCTCAGGCTGAACAGAGGTGTGCACTGAGAAGCACTGTTAAGCTCTCACTCTCCTTCACAGCAATTTAAAGATTAGGGGCACTGCACTGTGTACTGACACTGGATTTAGGCCCCATTCAGCTGATAAGAATGCAGCATACCGCTAAGTGGCACAGCGTCACACTAAACTACTACACGCCGGTGTACACAACGCTTCCTTTCTCAACCTCTAAACCCATGAATTTTCCATCTCTCACATTTCTCCTAAACAGGATATACTGTACATTTGCAGCAATATGGATACGACATGAAATCACAATCGCAACACACAGGAGGGATGTTTTTCAGTTATCATACATGAGCATGGATGTTTGTCAATCTCTGCACACTGTATGTGACTGAGTGTGTGCCCAAAGTTGGGGTGTAAAACACAATTTTAATCACAATATATTAGATTAATTCTTTGGGCAATTACATGATATTTGCCATAAAGTCAGTTACAATGCGATTTTGATTTGATTCAATTCAGGGCCCTAGGATCGATATGAGACGATATATGCCCATTTATCATGATCAGTTATATTACAATGCCATGTTTCTGTTTTAGGTGCTTGGCAAGGTTCATCATGTTTCCTGATTATTTTAACTCATACTGGTCTTATTTGCATATGGCATGTGATTTGTTAGTTGACTTGTCTTTTCTCTGAAAATATTTCCACCCTGCTGATTTATTCCTAAGATTGGAGTAGATATCCTTAATGTCCCTTTCTTAGCTGTTGGCCGTGGCTGCCATTATCTGCCTGCCAATGTGCCATGGGAATTTCAAAATAAAGGCGTATCTCTGGGATGCTGACATTGGAACGATATTTTCATTCAGTATCGATTATATTGGGTTGTTTATCATTAGATCTATATCTTGGACCAGATGGATGGATTGTTACACCCCTAATCCACAGCATTGTAGATATGGATCTGTATGTATAAATAACAATACAATTTCCCCTTTTCGGGATCAATAACATACTCTATATATCTAGCTATCTATGTAAACACGTGTATGTATATGATCGTGTATGTGTATGCATATATGGATACTGCATCTTTGTATATGCATGTGTACAGTTCCTACCCAGCTCGTTGAAGCCGCTGTAGCCGAGCTCCTGCCGGCTGAGGCCCAGGTCTTCCTGCAAGTCCATGCATTTGAAGCCTAGAGGACACTGGTAGCCCTCTCCGTCGGGGGAACAGTGGGTATCCGGGATGGCCAGGCTGTTCCACGTCACATTACTGACCACAAAGAAAAACAATGATTAAATAAGATCACAACTGCTCGTGCACTTAACAGAAGCAAAATCATCAAAACAATACCCTTCTAATATGCAGAATAAAAACGGAAATACAAGTTATAGTGGCAAAAACAAATGGAACAGAAATGACTTGAACTAACAATGAAGACAGAGCTTGTCTGTCTCAAGGTCAAATGAATGTCTTGCCATAGCTACAGACTTTAAAAGCCAAAGTAAATTTTAAGGACAGCCTTGGATATATCTAAACTTGTGATCAATAAACAGAGCGGTGACAATTCAAACCATTAGAAAATAAACTATTAACATTGTAAAGATGAGGCTGCACAAGACAATGACAAACAACCCCGCCACACGTGCACATACACACTCAAGCGTGACACAGTTGCAGATATGGGCACATGCTAATGCACACGATGAACACACATCCACACACACACACACACACACACACACGTGCGCACGCACACACACATTTAAATACAAACACAATTTCCTCTTCCTTCCTCTGTGCCTGTCCTCATGCCTGTTAGCCACAGGTGTTATTCCTGGAGCTGCTTGATTTCTCTAATGAAAATTAATGCCTTCAAATTGGCCGGCCAGACATTCATCCAAATTGTTTATTAAGGGGTACAGGATGAGAAGGGATAATTTATTGCAGTATCACAAAGGGCAATCAGAAGCATAGTGGTGAATCCTGATACAGCTAATTATACTGCACTGGATAATGGCTAATACCACTGTGCCTTATCAAAGAAATCACCTATTGCTCATAACAAAGGAGTGATAAATGAAGCCCAAAACGAGAGACGGAAGGTCCACTAACACCATGAAATGGATCCTTTGCCAATTCAAATGCAAAACTAAACCGGTCTAAGATTAGGAATTAATAATGATTAGTCTGTCAAATCTGTAAGAAATTTGCCATAACTAAAAAGTGTAATTTATATGAAATGGATAGCTTTGGAGAATTTGAATATCTGAATCGCTGGCTCCTGTCACAGCCACACCAGTTCATCACACGGGGATATATGTCTTTTTGGAAACAAGCTGAATGGCATATGATTACACCCTTTACAATTTTGATATTTTGTAATTAGTGGTTTCAAGATGGCCAGTAACTCCAACAATATCCAACAGTGGGTTCACTTTTATGCCAGTAATAATTTTGTCAGAGTTGGTGTCATATTTTCCAAAAACTGGATCTCTCATTTTGGAACCAAACCAACTTCTACACACAAACTAGACCTATTACATGCTCAGAGGACCTACTTCATACTATATGAATCTACATGTGTTATTCATCATATAGGTTTAAATAGTGGCAAGGTCAAATGCTGGCAGCTTGACACACTGAAGAGGAGAAGAGACCCCAAGAACCTTTTCATCTAATATAAATATCCATACCAGTTAAACTCGCTGCTGCTATTTTACTCCCAATTTCAATCAAATCCCTTGAGTGTAAAAGGCTGGGAGCTGTGACATTGTGACAAGGGCATATGGCAAATAGAGATTAGACATACCAGGCCTTGTGTGACATATTTCTAAAATACCCCATTAAAAGCCTATATATATGTGGGGGGATTTAGAGAAAGGAGCACAGCAGCAAACAAATCACATGCACAGCAGTCACGCCACCTTTGGAGGGTTGTTAGAGAGGGCTGTCTGGGCTGTGAAATGTGAAAATGTCCTCTGCTATCTTTTCTGCTAGTAAGGGTCAATGTATGCAGTGTCCCCAGGGCGCCGAGACTCTCATCGATGAGGGGAGATAGACGGATTGAGGGCAGGCTGTTGAGCAGGAATGAGCTTTAACGCAAAGCCCAGACAATGTAGGAAATGTTAATTATTGTGATTAGTGCTCATTCTTGCTGCAGCCCACAGCTCTAACTGCGATGGCTGCTCCCCCCGGTTCTTTTGTCTCCAAAAGGATTCCTGCTCTCCTCATCACATTATCATCATCCGCATCGGATTGATTAACACCTCCGACACCTTCACACATGTGAGTGCACGGGCACATATTCACATCTCCCCGATGAAATCCACTATGGAATACAGGGTGGGGTATCTCTACACTTTCAACATTAAGATACTAGTTATTTAAAGGGACACTTAAATGATAATTAAATATTACAAAGAATAAATATGGTGAAATCAAGTGCACAATATCCGTACTTTGAGGAAACTATAATCCTTTTCTAAGTAAATATCCATAATGCGTATAGATTGAATCATATATATTGTATTATGTTAATTGCACAGACCTCGCAGCTCTAAGCATGCATTACATTTGCACACAGTATTTGATAAACAGATGGATATCTGTGCAGCTATAAATAGTAAAATAGGAAAAAGCTCAAACCTCAGATGGATAATGACTCAATTTGTTAATGCTTGTTAAAGGAATACCACAATCAAACCAGCTGATAGATATTTATCTGACACTTAACAAATATCATTTTTTGGATTTTATCCATTTAGAATAATTGAGTGATATTCCACAACAGTATTGATATCAGTGACACCTTTGGCAATAAGCAGTCATTGCTGTGGTGTTTAACACTCAATGTAGGAATTAGTCCAACATATTATTATGAAGATTCATGGTAGACTGTGGCTACTTAAATTTCTTCTATTTTTTTTTTTTTTTTTTAAATTTATTAATTGCTAGAATCTGCTACTGCTGCTTCTGTAAACACAAAATGCAAAATGCATTATTTTTGTGCAGGAGAGGATTTTTCCCAACAGGTGAGAGTCTATTTCTCAGGTCCTGAACTGCATAAACATTGCATCAGTTTGTTTTTTATATCAGATATAGACAGTAGCACTATGGGTCTTAATTTACATCTAAAAAAAAGTTATGGATTATTGCATTTTAAAAATAAGTTAAAAGCATACTTATGCATCCAAATCCCCATATGGTCATACTGTAATTTAATTTAAAAAGCTTCTTAAGTTGATAAAAAGGAGTATTACCCTCTCTGTGTGTCGTTCGTAACACAGTGATGGTTGAATGTTCCAAACATCTGAACACCCAGAATTCCATAGAGGAGGAGGAAGAAGAGCAGGAAGATGGACACACTCCAGATCTGTTCGCCTGATCGCCTGGAGAGAGGAAAGAGCAGAGGAAGGTACATCTATGAGCCAGATTTTATATGATATATTACATGTTTTACAATCCATGCACTGTGGCAACCATATTTAAGAGTAATGCCAGGATTATACTTGAGAATGTTGGTGATGCGGGAGCGAGGGAGCTCAAAGCGGAAGTAGATCCTGAAGGCCCGGATCATGATGAGCGCTCTGGGGATTCTCAACATTCCCCATGGAGACATCTGATCCACGAGCTCTGCTATCTCAAACACCTAAGACAAAGACACATGCAAAGAGGATTATTAAGAAGTAAATGCCAGCAACTAAATCATCTTATGGCAACCCACTGAAGTATCAAATACTCAGTAGGGTAAAGTAATAGCATATGCTTTAATAATGGTGAAATGTACCTGCAGCACGAGGGATACCCAGATGAAAAACACCATGAATCCATCAAACATACACCAGCGATCTTTCACATAGGAGTTATCTCCCTGAGCAGAGAGAAAGACAGAGAGAAAAAGAGTGAGAGCATGAAAGAGATACAGTTAGAGGATGAAAGAGAGAAAGAAATAGAGAAATAGCATGAAGAAGAGGAGGAGGGATTTGTGAGAACTACTGCGGTTCAAGGAAATATTTTTTTATCACTATCACAACTTTATATGTGTCCATTCCAGTGAAATTACACCAATTTCAGACAAAAACAGCTTCCTGTGAAGTGTAAAAGCCTTTAATGAGGCTAGGCTCTGGGGGTCTGAGAACAGACCATGCAGAGCAGTGTCACCGCCGCCTGTCCCAAAGCTGAAGGAGGAAGAGTTTATGTGAAAAGGAGATACTAATATTGTAAGTGGATAATGGCAACAATAGTCAAGGCGAAGGAAATGTTTCAGATATTCCTCTGCCAGTGTTGACTGACTGACCACAAGCTGCGTTTGCATGATTATAAACAAGACAAATAATGATTACACCGCCAAAGTGTGAACAAACTGAAATGCCATGGGCCCAACAAATATGGACATAGTTAATTACCACTTAGGGGGTCTGCTAGACGCTCTTCAGGGGTCAGCCTTCCACAGGATGAAAGGCTACAAATAAGAGGGTGCGCCGTGGAACATTTTACAGATAAGGACCTTGTTTGATTACACACTAACAAGCACAAAAGCATGTGTTTAGTTCACAATGTGGAGATCATGCCCTGTGCAGGCAGTTACAAAAATGTAGTGACAACTATGTGCAACTTGAAAGTGTTTAAAAAAAAAAAAAAAAAGTACCTGCCCTGGGTCATTAAGAAATTAAAATGCAGCTCTTGTGTCTAGCAACCTGTTCCAACATCGTGATTCACTATCTAAATACGGGGCATGTGATCGTGTGTGTGTGTGTGTGTGTGTGTGTGCGCTCCCACTGTGAAACACACATGGTTTGTCATGGATAATTGTGTTGCGAGAGCAGGCTGATGCTGTTCATGACTGCCTCCTTGGACACAATCAAGGACTTCACATTGTTCAAATGGGAAATACAGCCTAAATCAATGATATTTACTTGATCCATGGAGCACATGCATTATGCATACAGCAAGTCGCATTAGGTAACATATAAGGTAGAGTGTAAAAACAGGAAGAAGCAATTAGCCATCTTATGATCTACTGCTTGTTACTTTTATTTAGAAATACTCAGCTTAACTTAACCAAGAAAACTCCTAAATGATTGCTGCTTTCCGATGAGTATTGATTGAGGCAAATGCCACCGATCATCAATTCACCAATACAATCAGCGATCCTGATGTGACACTTGACAAGTTATTGATGCTGATATTGACAGAGCTGAATTTCACCCTGCATCCGCATTAAAAAACAGAGAACTATCTTCCCTTTTATTATACAAGGATGACAAATGTTAAGAGGTTTTATCGACCCTCGAGAACTAACAGAAATGTTCAAATTACTCTGCTGTTTTCCAGTCCTGCAAACACTGACTCTGTGTCCTCCCTGTCTGTGTGTGCTTGTTATCCTTGATTTGGCAATTAAGCTGTCCACACTTTCTATGGCAGTAATTAAGGGCCTTTCATCTGCCAGCTGCCTGTTTCTGGACGCTTCTATGCAAGACATTATCTGTCTCTTTCTGATTTCAATTGCGTTGACTGATCAGAACTTACAGCTCAATACAACAGGCAAGGTTGTGATTAAGGGTATGATTAAAAACATAGGTGGTGCTAAAAGACACCCCTTTTTGACCACAGAGTCTAACATGACTGTACACAAATAAATGCAAAAGAAAAAGAAGGAACTATACACAATAAGACTGATTGTGCTACTGTGCAAAATGATAACAAAAACTGGATACGTACGCCACATCCCACAGATATCCTTTATAACTTATGAGAGACTTTTAAATTAGTTTGAAAAAAATAAATAAATAATGTACTGATAAAAAAGAAACAATGGTTATTCTAATATGAATGTTTTACACAAAGGAACACAAAACTATTTCATTTTTATCCGGATACAAAGTGTGTTTAGAAATACGTGGGCAATAGTTCACAATGATCAATTATATAACAATATTAGTCCGCATGCATTTAATAATTTATGAGGGCTTTGTTCCTCCTTAATGATTTCTCTAATGCGCATCCTGCAATCATCTTGTTAACAGTTTGAGGACTACCGCCTGTCAGTGACAATAAATACCTTGATGATTCCTCTGATGTGCATCTTGGCAATCATCTCTGCAGTGTAGAGAAACATGAGCAATGTGTCCAGGGTGAACGTCACATACTGTAGTGGAGGGTAATGCTCGAACGTCTTGGGGGTGTTCATACAAACAGAGATGACACTGATGATGGCGCACGCCCGCAGCAGGGAGTGCACCCACTGAAGATGATAGAAAAAACAGGGATAGGAGGGAAGTGGCGCAAAGGCTACAAAAAACATTTTGCTGTCCATCGATTCGAATGCACTGTACTGTACTGCAGCCATCGTTTTCAACATACAATTACAAGGACAATAGACTGAAACCAACACTTGTCTCAACATATTTGGCACAAATATAACCGTAATGACAGCGCAGGCCTGCATTCTGGCCAGCTTACAAAGACACACATGCAAGAGCGCTTACTGGTTTGTTGATCCAGAAGATGTCCGCGCTGTCTGTGAGAGTCTCATCTGGCCCAAAATCGGTCATGGGCTGGGCCTCGACCCGTGAGCTCTGTTTCCTCTTCAGCATGCTGGGGCTAGCCGTGCTATACAGAGAGTGGATCTGACAGAGAGAGAGGTATGTGGACTACACAGTGACCAAAAGCTAACAGGAGAACAGAAGAACTGTCCGGCTGCATCCAAGTCTGAGCATGTGCAGTGTCACTTTTTTGTAAATCCAACACTACAAATTACAGTACAATTGATATATTGATATGAATATGAATTACAAACCAAATCCAGCTCAAAGCAGAGTACAGTACAGTCACATTAATAGTAACCGACTGTTCTACAAGCATTGCAATTCTGCATAATAGCACAGAGCTATAAAAATCTTAGAGATGCCAGTAGGCAAATAGAAAATCAGGAAAATGTCCTTCATTTTATCATTCAGTTTCCCTTGCACAGTGGTATAAACTTAATTGTGCATGTACTTGTGTCTTCTGGATGGGACAACATCACATGTAAGTATACTATGCAGTGCACTCTGCAAAATTAACTACCCAGACTTGAATTGCCACAACAGAGGTAATTTCAAATCAAACATGTGTTGCATTGTTGAATGGCCACCGTGATACACAACGTAGCACACATGGAACACAGAACAAGTGTATTCACATTGCAACAGCTTAAATAACTTACCATGAGAAAAGATCAAACATGATCTTCACCATATTGAACACCAAGCCGTCAGTAGACTATACTGTACAACTTACTGCTCACTGTGTGGTAGTGTACCTGCGTGTGTCTGTGCATGTCAATGTTTGCATGTGTGCGTGTGTGTGTGTTTGTGCATGTGTGCGCGTGTGTATGCATACAAGAGAGGAAAAGAAAACTATAAAGGCCGTTTCAACATAAGAACACAAGAAGAAATGACACCCTCAATGGAGACAAAGCGCACATACCAAAGGGAAAAGTAAAGCTGAAATTGCTCCAGCACTGCACATAACATGCGATCAGGCATACCCTGTAAATAACACACAACAGTTAGTCAACATCATGGCATATATGGTGTACAGTACACTACCAACATCTACAGTACGCTCATAGAGACAGAACGCCCACCACGTCTGACATCAAGGCATATATGCGACACACTCTGTGAGTGAGTGACTGAGGTGTTGTGGAAGAGGATGGGGTAGAGGAGGACCACGGGACTCACTGTGAGGCTCCTCATTGGTGCGTTCATCCCCAGGTCACAGAGGGGTGGAGAGACCAACCAGAGAGAGAGAGAGATAGAGATAGAGAGACGAGAGAGGCAGGAGGAAGAAGGTCCTACAGGCCTGGAGATCCTGTGGCAGCAGTCAGTGAACGGTAGCAATCAAAAGAGCAGTGATAAGGGGTGAGAGAGACACACTGACCAACACAGAGCAGTGCAGCCTCAGTACATCTCTATGACACAGCATTGTATTAGGCAGAAGAGCGCTGGACTATTATTTAAAGGGATGGTAAACCAAAATATGTAATTTCTTATGAAAATTATTTTACTGCCATCACTGGATGTAGAAAACGGTCTGAAACTGCCAAAATCTGATTTTTTTTTTTTTTTTTTTTTTTTTTTTTTTTTTAATAATACAGATATAAGGCTATCAGTTCTTTTCTCCTGAGCAAAATGATTAGTTTTACTGGGGCTAATTGTTTGGTTCTTTAGCACAGCATGACAAGGATCTTTTCACCAATCTACCATTATATCAGAGGAGGCAAGGGCTATCAAAGTGCACAACCTTAGCTGTAGCGATGGCATCAGACGTGGACTTTCTTACTTTACCTCCACTACTATAAGCCTCCAAACTGCATGTTTATAGACAGTAAGCTTTACAGTAATGTGGATGATGAATACAGTACTCAAGAATAATTCAAAACAAGAAAAAGGCTCTGTTTTTACATAAGAAAGTTTAACATCCCTTTAATAATGCTGACCAGCCTAGATCACTCACATGATGACGCTAAAAAAAAAAAAAAAAAATGGATTCACACTGTAGATGTCCCTGCTCAGCGTGTCACCGGGCTTGTTAACACAGAAAATGCAGAACAGAGCAAAACAACAAGCCCCTAATGCCCAGCTAACACGAGTCAATGAATCTGAGGTACATAAGAAAAGATCAGCGCTTCTGCTTTGCACATTCCTCGCTATGAAAATGGTGCATATCTGAACCTCCTCTAAAATTCAGAATTATTTTATTCACTATTACAGAAAGTTGAATAAGTCATGGTCTGTTAGCCAGGAATAGATCATGCACATGCCACCACGAGGGATGTCACAATTCTGGGGATGATACCAATACTAGTGTTTTCATATTGGTATATTCACGCCACTTGATCACTCAGTGTTCTTATTGCAATGGGACCTTATTATCTTATGTATGTTTAAATACTGAAACACTTAAAATTTATACTCTACAAGAGAGTAATCATGAACAACACAAACAGTAACCAATTACACTTGCTGAAACACAAGTTGCAATTATGTTTACAGGACTGTAAATTGAAATAAGAGCGCATAAACACACCATTGTATTTACTGTTACAGCAGAACATTCTGTCCTCAAATTTGAAATTAACAAGTCAATGTTGCACCAGTGACTCAGAGTTGTTTTTCTAACGTAGTGTATATAGCCTCCTTGACACACATAAAGTTTCTGTTAACTTGTTGCTTGCTTGCACAAAATTTAACTAAAAGATTATATGCTAAATGGATTTCTCTTTTTGCTCAGGTATCAAAAATCAGAGAATTTCACTGGTATTGGTATCAACTACCAAAACTCTGGTGATGTGAAATCCCTAACAACCACACAATAAAATAAAAATCAAATTACTGAGCCAATGTGTCAATCTTGTAGTAAGTCTAAAATTAAAATATTGTTTTTCTTTTTAATAAAAAACAACTGCAGTATCGGCAAATGTCATGAAAATATATCTCCTGTTTCATTTCAGTTAACAGTGGTGGATTGAGAAATTTTTACATGAGTTTTGACAGGGTGCCTTGGAGGAGTGGTGGGCAGATCAGGCAGCTTTAATGTAAATTAGTTTAGTTTACTTGGACTGGAGGTGCAGCAATAATAATTACCAGTTTCTCACAACAAATCCACTCAGTGAAAGAGGCAGACTCCTCAGAGAACCACTCGACAGAAAGTGAGTCCAAACTGGGACCAAGAGTTGCTGTTTACACCGGTCTAAATTAGCAGAAGAATCACTCACAGTTCCCCAAATAATGATGTTAACTTATCTGATTTACATTATATTGTACGCCTGTCTAATCCAGTAACACCTACTGCATGCACTGAAAACCCAGCTCTTCTTAACATCAGATTTCTTACAAATAAATCACTTTTGGTTAATCTTATTTATGTGAATGATCCTGATTGTCTACCTTAAATCTTAAATCAGTCTGATTAATGTAGCAGTTCAATACACAAATACACACTAGTGGCTAACACATATAAATAAACAGTATTATATTGGACTTTACAACCTGAAATGTAATGAACTCACTACAACATCAACTAGCCTATTTCAGAAATTTTCAAGAAAAACTGACCTCCTTGGGAAGGGAAAAAGCAGCGAGCTTGGAAAAAAGTTGAGTGCTGAAAAACTGACTCTGTAAATGTAACAAAAAATGCTTCTTAAAATGAATGGATATGTAGAGAGAACAATGTAATTGTGTTGCCCTTCTTATTTTCTTTTATGCTCTCACCGAGAAAAGAAACTGTCCTACATACACGAAGCCCCATGTAGTCAGAAGCAATTTCCAATGTAATTGCTACACTTAGCATATACTGATAGAGATTTGAGGAAGAGTGAAAACAAAATTACAGGGTATAAGCGCTGTAATGTGGGAGTAAGGTGGCAAAGACTGCAATTAGTTTCCCATTTGGAGAAAGGACATATTCCTCATGGGCAGGATGCAATCACTGGGCAGATTAATTGATTCAGCAAACTTTCTTTATTGGAGTTTGTTTTACTCTTGAAGAGTGTGGCCTGGCAATACCTTCCTCACGATGCAGAGAAAGTTTGATAGAAATGTGCGCAGCAATTTTCTACAGTTCCATGAGTTGCTGCCATACCTAAGAGTGGAATTCAATTTAAAAGTTCATAAACATGTTTTATTCCCCTGGCTTCAAATAGCTGAGCTTTGTGCAACATTGTGAAAATGATCTAGGCTCTCTTAGTGCAGTGGTGTATTCATACAGTACTTGAGAAGGTGGACAATCTGTTGTGAAACTTACATATTTTAATGATAATTTGGTGGAAAGATAAATATAATCCACATACAGGTATGCCTCATAGAAAGAGGTAGGTGCCTGTATTGTGTTTGTGAATACCCTTTATATCACCAGACCCCATAGAGATAATACTAATTAACTGCTGAGGTCCTCAATACTTACAGCCTGGAGGTGCACCATCAGCAGTGACTGGAGGGCTGTTTAAATGGACCAGTACAATGTTTGTGGGTGAGTTTAC
Organism: Myripristis murdjan; assembly: GCF_902150065.1. NCBI lineage: Eukaryota > Metazoa > Chordata > Actinopteri > Holocentriformes > Holocentridae > Myripristis > Myripristis murdjan. Next base: position 22,118,181 of record NC_044000.1, read on the forward strand.
ATGCAAACACTTAATAGTATAGCATTACACTGTCAACTCTGAGACGGGGAAAATGCAGGCTTAGCTATTCATATGACCAGGAAATTATCTGGAACATGTTCATAGCCGACACAACCTCAACACAACCTCATATGTTAACTGAATTGCCTTAAAAAAGAAAAGAAAAGAAAAAAAAAAAAAATATATATATATACATATATATATAGATATATATATAGGGTTCTGTGGTATACCCATCAAAAGCCTGCAAACCCTGGCCACTTTGTGTGCATGGAATACTTATGAAGTGTAAATCTTATCATTTACTTTGCATTATTCGTCCAATTCCACACAGAGGTTAGGTTGTGATTAAACCTGTATAGCATTTAATTGTGACTGTATTTGGTTTGGTTAACCCATCACTTTAGATAATAGGTTAACCAAACCACAGGTAGCCCAGCACCACACTGAAAAAAAAAATCCAGTTCAACCTTGAAAAGCAAAAGAGAAAACATTGTGGTAATCTTAAGAAATGGCCTACACTGGTGTGGAACAGTGCAGATCATCAAGGGCCTAGGCTCGACCTACCCCACCACCAGGGTCCACTATCATGGCCTTGCGGGCTTCCTTAGCCTGGTATCACTTTGGGGGAAATGGGTTAGGTCTCCTTGCCCTTGCTATAGTACAATAATCAACAAACTGCTGCGGAATCGCCCGGTGGATTACACGACGCCTACAATGGCACAGACACAGCTATCTCAATCAGGAAATGCATGCCCATATTGAGATTGGATACTGAACGAATGACATCGACGGAGCCAAGGTTACTATGGAAACGGATGGGAGCTAAGGTGCTACATCTAGCAGAAACAAGCAAAAAAAAAACACACACCGTTTATGACAATATGAGCGAGCGCGTCTCCAAACGAAGAAAATATGATGTTTAGCAACCACATGCCGTGACTGTGTAGCCGAACTGCGACCAAATATGCGACATTATTTTATCAAGGCCTACACAGGAGCCCGGCGCATGAGGATTTCTCCACTTCCTGGAGAACACACGAGCAAGGTGCACGAGCAGGCGTCTTGCGCATCCTTAACACGGTATCATTACGTCCAGTTAAAAGCCCGGTAAGCGCAGCATCCGATGTAGAAACATTTTTGGAGTCACTTACGCGATGCGTGTTTCCCTTATCGGCTGTGTGGCGTCCTGTCCATGACATCAGCTGTTTTCCGGTGTGTTGTGGTCGTGGGAGAGTGCGGGAGCGCGCAGGCTGCAATCACAGCAGCAGCACCAGCGGATGCAGCGGAGGCGCGCGGCTGTCCCCATAGTAACAAGTCGAGGGTCTCAAGCTGCTGCCTCAGGTATCACGGCAGTCATGAGCCATCCATTATTACCAAAACCAATTATGCCTGTATTTTCAGAAAATTATTTAAGCCTAATTATTCTCTTAAAAGACCCCAGGCCTATAACATGCTGCAAGATGCAACCAAGTAGAATATACAAACAAATTCGCATCACAAAGATTAAAAAAAAAAAGGTGGGGACTGATTTATTGTGGGTATATCCTCAACTACATCCCTATCTGTGGACAACCTTTTTTTTTTTTTTTTTTTTTTTTTTTTAATTTATTCATTTATTCATTTAAGTATTTATTTTAAGCTATATCTTAAGGGTGAATAATGAACTTTTTATGCCCTTAAATAGGGGCGTATTGTGAGGTGCAGTGCTGTCAGGTCAAGTCAGAGCACTCGGCTGCAAAGTTTCCAGAACTGGAGGATGTTTGTTTGTTTGTTTGTTTGTTTGCTCCAAAACATGTTAAGGTTTCCCTACTGTACCTTCGGGGCATGTAAAAAGCAGGGTGACTGCTGCCAGATGTAGAGGAGTGGAAAAGTACTGGTAAGCCTATGGGATGCTGCCCGAGAGCAGAATTTGTCCTTGAAAAATCTGCTGTCTCCTTCTTGTGTACCTGAAACCACAGCTGTGTGCTCTGCAGCAGCAAACGAAGAGATTCTTAGAAACAATGTGCCATATCCATTTAGAAAAATAAATAAATAACCTTAGAGCAGAGCACTATACAATAACATCATTGTTGTTCGAACTTGCCAGATTAACTATGCATAAATATTATATTCTTTTCTATTCTGTTCCTTTTCTTTAGTGATTTACTGGCTGTACCGCCTTCACGTGCAAGAATTACCCCAGTGATTCACATTGTTCATGCTACCATTCTGAGTGTCTTGAATTAATGTGCAGCACAGGTTGCATGACTACGCCGTGACCTCAAGCCACAAGTTGCTAACCAGATTAGCCTGCTAGGCCACAGTCCCCTAAAAAGCAAAGAGGTAATAACTTGGGTTTGCCATGGTCAGAATCAAATTCCACGCACTACTTTGGAAAAACAACATTTTTTATGCAGGCAATGGGAAACACAAGTGCTCAGCAGCTGCAATTTAATGAAAAAAGATTTGTCACTTGGCAAAAACAAGTTAAGTTTATTCCTCTTATCGTATAAGCATAACACTAGGATCATTATAACTGCATTAGTTGCAATTCTACAATGAATACTGTGGCCTTGGTCTTTTGAATCTACTCATAGAATAGTAGAGTACTGTATAAAACATGTGGGGGAAGTTATTTTTGCCATCAAAATGTCTTAAATGTGTTTTCGATTGCTAACAACACACCACCCCACTGCCTTCGTAAGTTCAATACACAGAGAGAGATACATAAAGCTTACTTCTGAGCACCATAATAGAACATTTGATCCCACACCAAAATACATAACTTTAAAAACCTTTCCCCCCCCACCTTTTTTTATCCTTATTATTGTGAAGCTCACAATGCTACAGTATGTGCTGCTACTAACCACTGTTTATGCATGTTTATATTCACCACCTGACATGACATCACACCTAAATAAGATCACTTTTTTATGGTTATGTCAGTGATTATATGAGTAATCAAGATGGGAAGTCCATGTCAAAACACTGGACACTATGCTAACATCATTCTGTGTGTCTCTGCTTACATAAGCCTGTATACTCCCAAGTACACACTGCCAATATAAACAGTATAATCGCTAATTTATTTAAAGGGAAATAACATTCGGTTTAAGATTAATAGCCACAATAGACTGTCCAGCCATGGGTTTGGTCTGTCTAAGTTTAACTGTGGGAACCAATACATCATGCCTGCACCCTAAGTAGCTCCTTCGACTCTTTTATCTTCAAGTTTACAAGCCAGCTGGTATTCACTGCCAGACCTGGCACCCATCACAAAATATAGTATATTAGCTATGCTGGAGTGCCCTCACTGACTGTCAGTAAATGGGAGACAGTCTTTATGGACTCTTTGAAATGTTAACTGAGCTTTTATATACAAATATGGTTTAAATTATAGCAGTTCCTTAAGGTCTCGGCCAGAATATGTATTGCCAGAATATCGTCTTATGCACAGTTCAAGCTGTATTGTACATCGGAATGACATAATACATTAGGGGGAGGGATGGGACAAGCTTGGTTATCATTAACAGCATTAAAGTGAGGACAGAAAAAAACTACCATCTGTAAAATAAAGAACAAGTGAAATTTGAAAAAATAAAGGCCAGTATGGTTCTAATTATGCCTCCAACTGGTGACTAAACTTTTCGTTTTGGCAGTTTTCCCTTCTCCAGCTCCTGCCCAGGACTGTTTCTGAGAGTCAAGACTAATCAAAGGCACTTGTATGGAGAGGACTGTTGGCCTCTGAAGGGTTTGAGCCAGTTCAGGCCAGCCCGCTGCTCTTTCTCTCCTTCTCTCCCTCTCTCCTTCTCTTTCCCTCTCACTCTCTCTCCCTGTACGTTCAGAGAGAAAAAAAATAGGGAAATTCCTTCAAGCTACTTCACTTCAGGTTTCTGTGGGATTTAAACATGCACACTGAGGCTTTGGTACAGTCCATGTTAGCGCCATTGCTTCTGATTCTCCTCTCCACTGTCGAGGACACTTTGTTACAATCAGTGAGGTGAGTTTCCACATCGCTTTGTGTTTTCTCTTGTTTATTTTGGGGCAGTTCAGAAAGTTGGAAGGAAGAGAGAGGTGCAGAGTTTTGCTGACAAAGAGCACTTTTGGAGAGCAGAATGGGGGAAATCTAGGAGTGCCGATAGTTTGCACTTTGTCGTGCCGTTTCCTCATGCTGCTTTACCTGCCAGCTGTCATAATACTGCATGCCAGGTCGTAAGGTGAACGATTTGCATTTACAGTTCCATTACTGCAACTTTGTATGTGTATTGTTCCACTTGGAGCATCATTGAGGTTGATGGTTTGGTGGCATAAGTGATATTTTGGTTGAACCTGAGTATTATATCATCAGAAAGCCTTTGTTTAGCCTTATCTTGTTGACAACAGATGAGCACATTTGTCATCGTAAACAAAGCTAAAACAAGTAGGAAAATTCCCCCCAAAATCTATTGTCCAAACATAACTCTGGATTAAATTTGGTGCAAAAGGGTGTGATTGCACTTACATTTTTTTTGTTTGTTTGTTTTTCATTGGTAAAATCAGTTTTCAATAGCTGGAATTTCACGGAAGTTGAATGTGAACGCTTCATCTCTCTTTGCTTTGGCCTTTTACAGTGGACTCCTGTGGAAACAGGACTGTAAATGTTGCCATATGATGCAAACGTGACAGAGCCACAGAGGTGGTGTTTACTCAAAGCACGTGCACCATGCCTGTGTAGATTTGCCTTCCAGTCTGGTGTTTATTGGACAATAGTGGCAAAACCACACATGCTGTGCTGTTAAAAGCTGAACAGGTGATTGCAGTGTTTTACTGTGTGTTTCCATATATAGATAAAACAATTTGTACAATTTAACAGTGAAAAAAATATTAGAGTTAAACATGCAGCAAGAATTCCCCAAGAAGGGTGGAATATTTACTGATTTTATCTTATTGGGAGTGACAGGAACACTTGATCTTTGAATTCTTTGAAATGTGGCCACTATTCTCAAACAGGAAAGCCAGGCCTGTAGCAGGACTGGGCAGGAATAGAAAGGAATGTCAGAAAGCGACCAAATGAAACAAATCTCACTGAGTGAGCCCATGGAGTAAAACTAAGCTCAGCAACAGCTGCTGGGATGTGCTCAAAGAGAGATGCAGTTCATTGTCTGCTGTTTTTTATTACCATGATACACAGTTAAATTGTGACCCTAAGCCTCTGGATCTTGTAATGTAGATCCATGCACAACATAAAACATGGCTAGCCGTACTCTAAAAACATTATGAGTTTGTTGTGTTTTTTTTTTTTTTTTTTCCACTGACCACTGGTGGCGCTATAGTTCACTCTTGCAAAACTGGGTCCTGTTTTGATTATATAATATCCAGTACAGGGTGACATATTACACATGTGAATGTAAACGATGTAACTTTCAACATATTCCAAATTAAGGCTTTGCAGATGTCAGTTGGCATAGAAAATGTATACAACATATTAAGCCTCAAGGACATGCACAGGGTATTTTAGTGAGACATTTTAGATGTAAATGAAACTAAGTTTATGCAGAGTGGCACTTTGGGTGCATTTTAAAGTCATCCGAGGGAACTTTGTGAGCTACAGCTGATGTAAGTGTTTCTGCTCTTTACTATTGTTTTTGTAACCTGATCTCTAAACACAAACACTGAAAGTTGGAGTCTACTTTTCACCACTTGAAACTCCTCATGGTTTTGCAGTGAAATACCAACAAATTGGGTTATCCATTATGGAAGGGAAGCTGAAATTAGAGCTTCGGTGCTCAAAATAGTGTGTGAATGAATGGTTAGAGAAATTACCTATACTGTGGGAGAATTCATAAATTTCTGACATTCTCTTCCAGAGCCTAACTCCTCAGTCACAAAAAAGGGAGGATATATGAGAGAGGAGGAAGACAGAGTGAGGGGGAGCAGAATGAAAGTCTGGTAATAATTACCGCAGTGAAACTTAACGTCCCTATCACCTTGCAGTTAGACTCTATGAGAGGACTTTACACAGGAAATCAAAATACAGACCGAAGGAACAGGGGACATAAGGGATTTCTGACTATGTATTTTAATACTAAAATTTAGTAACTTTTAGTTTGCATGGGTATACAAAGACCAAGTCCTTTTGATGAGATGAGAGAATTGTGTACTCGCACACCTGTCTCCTCTGTTAGGCTAAAATTATTACTCAATGTGGCCAGGGTCTTTTGTAAGAATAAAAATATTTTAATTTATTCTTTGCTCGTCTCTGCAACCTGCACTTTTTATTATTTAACAAATTTCCTCTCTTCACCCTAAAAAGGTTAATAACTTGCAGATGAAACAAACAACAAACTAGTTACAATACAAAAGCCTTGCAAAATGCCACTTAGAGATATTCATGTCATATCAGAGAAGCTTTTAAAACTCAAGCAGACACAGGTGGCAGTGCACTTGACCCTTGACCACAGGGGTCGCCAAGCCCATATAATGACTGACCCTTCTCTCTTTTTCCCAGCCAGGTGGGTGGTGTGTGTAAGCTGTCTTCAGAGTCATCTCTGCGCCGCTGCCGGACGCCTGATGGCAAGATCTGCAGTGGGAGGGGCGAGTGTGACTGCGGCGTCTGCATCTGCCAGGCCACAGACCCTGAGAAGTTCTATGGGCCGCATTGCGAGTGCCACGACTGGGTCTGTGCTACGCATAATGAGAAAACCTGCAACGGTGCGTACGGTGATATAGTGACACATAACGCAGGCAGATGTTTTGGTATTATTATAGGGCCGCTTACTTTAGCCAAAGCACGTTCTAGCACTTTGTTTTTAGTGGCATTCTGTGGCAAAAAAAAAAAAAAAAAAAGAAAAAATATGACTGCCCAAGTTTAATATAGAAAAGAATTTGTCATGTGACTCTGCAGATACATTTGTACAGCCAGGCATGGCTCCACATATTTCGACCCAGCTGGGTATTATATGACATGGTAGTTAGTGATGGGTGTAAGTGATGTAGCAGGTCTCTATACTCCTCTGAGCTAACAGCACAGAGGCTGGGCCGATGGGCTCATCTGCTGATGCTAATGTCAGCTGCTGATTCAGCCAGGTGTGGGGAAGAATAGAGCTCATCACGACAAAATCCTAATGCCTCTTGTTTAGGGTTTTAATATTCATCTTATTTGTTCCATTTACAAGATGAGCCTCATGAATTTCAGAAACTGTGAGTGGATTTAGTAGAGAGGTGTACTGTTGTGTCTTCGAGGGCCCACGTCACCCAGGCAGCACTTCAAAGGATTCCTCTGGTAATAGACAGCTGGTTGTTCACGTACACGTCACCAAGGCATTAGCTTTTGTTGGGAGGCACGGCTTTGAACTTGGCCAGTTGGCTGACATTTTACGAGTTGTTCTCAGCGAGATGAGCATCCTCACCAATCCATAAAGAGACTATAAGGCTGACTGCACAGTGCTCTCAAAAACAACCTGCCCCCTGAGATGCTCTCCACTATTGACAGTATTGGTCCTTGAACCGCTGCTGACATTTGGTCAGCCTCAAGCGCAATAAAATGAAGCCAAATTCAAAGGAAATAGAGCCAAAAAAACAATACAAGAACAACAAGCAATTTATATGGAGGTAGTAAGGAGCTGGATTTATGAGTTGCTATTTCTCAACTTAAGAAAGACTTTGAGTCTTTCCTACTGAGCCTGCTGGGCACCAACAGGTGTGCCACTGTAGAGGCTTTAAAAGGAAATAAAAATATTGAGACTCTTTCATTCCAGTGAGTGCAAACCTAAGTGTTTAGGCAAGATGCTGAACCTGAAAAGAAGGGAGAGAGAGGCTGGTACATGTATGTTGTTGAAACAGAAAAGAATCATCTTTCTTTTTGTTCAGTCTCTTCTGTAGTCAGTGGGCTGTGAGTGTCAAACCGGTCTAATGGAGATACATGTGCATGTGTGTTTGTGCGCACGTTCGTGTGTGTGTGTGTGTGTGTGTGTGCGTGCGTGCGTGCGTGCGCATGTGAGGGGGAGAGTGATTTATTTGGGCAGACAAGTTGGCTGCTGTGAGGAGCTCATTATGGTTCAGCGGTCTGGAGAGAGAAGGCCCTGCTTCAGCCTGATAATGGGGTTTCACTCACTGGCACACACTGCAAATGGAAGCTATATGCATCAGGAGAGGGATGGGTTTTCACACCCGGACACACACACGTGCGATCAGGCTCACTGTTGTACTCTCACTCTTGCACTCACGTACACAAATGCCCACAGCCACCCACACAGCCACACAACTATACACCCCACATACATCTGCGTTTATTATTCTCAAAGGATATTAAAAAGGATAAAGCAACCCCTCCCGCATGCTTAATGGCCCGCGCAGCATGTGCGCCCCGCCGTCTGAAATCACCAGCCAATTTCTCTCCCCGTAGCTCCCTTATCTCTGCCTCTCACAACTGCCCACTGATAAGATCCTATGGATTTTTCTCCTTCGGGGTAAACTGTGTGTTTTTCTTTTCCAAAGACATTAGCTCGCCTGGCATTGAGATGTTCTTTTACACTGGATGCCATTCATCAGGCAAACAGGGGCTAATTCACATCAGCTCAATCATGGCAACAAGTCAATCTGGATGAAGAAGCCGGGGATGATTTTAATTTGTTCTGAGAGTCTGATGCGCAGTATTTTTAGAGCCCATGTCGCAATGTGGAAATGAGCGTCGGAATAGGCAGAAAGATTCACTTGTACTGGCAGCTCAGCAGTCTTTCTAATTGGAGATCACCAATCCACGATCCAGTCCTGTGCCACCTGTGCAAGTGGAGAAATATGACTTGCCTTGTGCTAATCTTATTTTACAAAGAGGAAGAGCAAAGGTAATGGTTCACTGAGAGTTTAAGGATTCCTCTGTGCCAAGGTGTTTGTCTTGCATCAAATTGAAGAGATCCTAATTCTGCCTGAAAGCCCCAAGCTAAATAATTCTGACTGAGTTGCTGCAAAAAAGTACTATTTAAATGTGCTTTTCGCTCTGTTTGGCTCTCAGAGGATCACGCAAGCCTTGCAATAGCTTATATACTCAAATGTTTTCCAGGGGAATAAACATTAAGAAGAGGAATATGCCTCCATGGCATTTTGTTCCCATATGTTCTTTTCCTTAGGGTGATAGTCAGTGGTTTGGTCTGACTGGTTGAGCAGTTTCGGTCTTTTTTGTTTTGTTTTGTTTTGTTTTTTATGATTCTGTGCTACATCTCAGTTTTAGAAATCTAGCCGTAATACCACTAAATTTGTTTTCATGAGTCTGTGATAGTTAGCAGAACAATAGTGTTGCTGTAAGAGAGACTTCCCAGCGTCAGTAATGTGGATATAATAGATCCCATGGCCTCTTCAGAGACTCTAGACAATAGCTGTGGAGCTTAGTAATTCTTTGCAGTTGCAGCATGAAAGTTTTTAGGTAAGTGTGTGTGTGTGTGTGTGTGTGTGTGTGTGTATGAGTTTGTGCATGTGTGTGTGCTCATGAACAGTTGTAAAGGGATGAGAGTGTGTTTGATTTGTAGAACTCGCATAGCTCTAATGCTGTCACTCACATTTTTCCTCTCTTTCTGGCACGCCGTGTACCGTGGAGCAGTGGGATGATGACCTGGAGTAACATCTGCACACCAGCTGCACCAAACCTACCTGTCATTTCACTCACCGGTTTGTTTTTGACTCGGGAGTGTGTTTGTTTCTTCCTGCTCTGTCTCCCATGTGTGTGTTTTTTTGACATATGTGCCACATTTGGAGCATAACCTCAGACTCAATGCTTTTGAAGCTCTCAAGTAGAACATTTAACATTGTTTTGCAGTTGTAGCAGATTATTAAAATCAAGTGTTTGAGTCTGTTTGGGTTTTTTATGGAAATGGGGGAGGTATTCTGCAATACCTCCCCCATTTCCAGTGGAGATGTGGCTCAACGTGGCAGTGTTTCCATCCTCTTCACAGCATTCCCTCTTTTTTTCCTTTCATTGATGAGCCACGTGCAATGCTTCACTCTCTCTCTCTCTCTCTCTCTCTCTCTCTCTCTCTCTCTCTCTCTCTCTCTCTCTGTCTCTCCTTCTGCTGAATTGAGTGTAGTGTTTCATTCTGGTGTGTGTTCAGATTGGCTGTCAGCTGCTTTTCTTCCGCAATTTATGGTCTTTTTCCATTTTCAGAAACACCAAGGGTGGCCCAGGGCATTAAAGACTTTCGCAGCACAATCGAAAAAAGAAAAAAAAAATCTGTATAATCAACTTGTCAGAATTACAGCTGCAATACTGAGTAGCATTATAGGCATTATAGCTAGACTGAACCCCTTAGCGAGCAATCATGTTGGAGTTCAGTCTTCATTGGAATATAATGACTCATTTATTTGAGGGCTTTCGCAAAGATTCATTGTAGAGTGACACTTATTGCCCACAGAATGTTTGATCAAGCAGGTCAATGGGTGTCTCCTCTGCATCTTTGGTAATCGCTCCCAGCCCCTCTCCAACCCCCACCTCAGCTGCTGATGTGTTTTGAGGCTGAAAAGTATGTGTGGTGTCCAGAACAATCTGTGACTTTATGATCTTGGAGGACTTTATCACATCTGTGTACTTCTCACTCTATCTCAGAGGAGTAGTTGAGACAGGGAGGTGCAAGGCGTTACAAAAAAAAAAAAAAAAATCCCCCCTGATGGATGGCTGTTGTAGGGTTCTTTGAGAGCACATTTTGTGGTCTCTCTCTCTCTCTCCCTCACTCTCTCTCACTCTCCCAGGCTATGGGTTTTCACAGCCTCTGTTCTTTTCCTGGCTCTGCCTCCAGCCTCTGTGGCCCCTGCCAGAACCAGAGGAGATCCCACCCCAGGGGGTGTTATGTCAGCAGCACAAAGGAAGTCAGTTTGGCCAGTGCTGCTCTGAACAGAAATCTGGTGCATCAAGGGTGCATTTTCTTTCAATATTACATAAGCCCATGTCGATGCTCCCCAAGTGAACATTGTAAGAGAGCTCAGCCGACAATGGGAGGACTGGTCTATAAATTTCACTAATGGCACTAGCAGTCCAAAGTTGTGCAGTATCATTAGTTGAACACATAATTAACTGACTTTTTTTCTTCTCTTTTTTGTGGTTGACATCCACAGCATTATCATTGCCTCTCAAAACTGTTCATTTCCCATCGGGAGAGAATGTGGAATGCAATCCTTGAACCATTACAGCCCATTAAGCTGTTCATCTCTGTAGTTTTCTTTCCTTTTTTTTTTTTTTGCTCTAGTACATGTTTTGATTTGCTATAACTCAGATGTTCTGAGCTTTACTGGGCAATATGCCTGTGCGGTGAGTCACCTAATGGTTCCAGTGTGGGCTGCAAGGAGGAAAAGCCACTCAAGTTCGTCCAAGTCCACCAATCAAAGGCGTTTTTGATTGGGATGCATTAAATCTCCAGAAGATTTCATGCTGTAGGAGCAAGTGTTTTTACATTGCTGTGATCATGCCTGGACTGGGATGGAAAAAACATATTTTCATCAGACTTATTACCAAGGTCAAGACAGAGCTGGTGATTTAACGCCTAAGCAGAGAATTTTAAATGTTTTGAGAGGAAACCCGGAAGGATGAAAGTAGGATTCCTCTGTTCTGGGTGCAGTGCACACAGAGAATGAGTTATTACCTGAGACAGGTGTCTCCTGGCTTTCCTCCACAGAACATGAGCTGACGTGCTGTCGTTTCACGCTCCACAACCCACAGGGAGAGGCAAGCAAGGAGGGAATAATTACTCACTGAAATGAGTATCATGTTATATGGAGAATATGATCTAAACAAAGTGAATGGGTAAATGTCATTTGGATGGGCATCACCAGGTGCAAGAAATAAATGAGCACAAAAGCAATCTCAGGTTTTATTTCTCAGATTTCCAAATAGGCTGTGTATACAGTATATCTTGCATTCTAGTTTTGCTTATAATTGAAAGGGTTTTGGAAATCTCAGAATGGACAGAAGATTGCCTCAGATGTAAGTAATATAATGTGTTATTTTTTGCATGAGAGCAAATGACTTTTGATCTTGAGCAGAGAGAAAAGTGGAATATGCAATCATGGAGGACATGTCTCATGTTGGTCCATTTAATCAGAGCTCATTTAACAAGCAATCATTCAAGATTGCTTCATTATTATTATGTTCCCTGCAAACCTATTTCCTTGTTTATCTCCCACCCAATGATATATTCTCTGTTTATCATCAAGCAGGAGGAGCTGTGAGTTAAATACTAAACCTGAAATTAGCCTGCCTGTATGAGTCACCATCCTCTCCTCATCAACAGTTTATCATGGTAACGGTATACCACCTATTATTACTGTCGTAGCTGCTAGCACTGATTCACGCTCTCCCTGACCCCCATTGGATGTATCTGGGTGCCGGTCGGGACCAGATTGGCTGGGTGCATGTGTCCGTCAGAGCAGCGTGGGAGGGGCCCAGACACCCCCAGGCTGCAGAGAATTACTGCTCAGGAAGCACCAAGATAGATAAACTGTGGACAGACAGGCAGCTTCCCACACACATAAACTTTAGCCTTGCAGATAAAAAGGATCCAATTTATATGTCAGAGTGATTGTCAAGCTGAGATTAATACGGGGCCAGTGGGTGGCAGTGACTTCATAATATCCTGTTGAATTAAGTTGGGGAGAGTTAAGTCAAATTCATGATTTAGCTCTATTGTATACGACTGTCTATCTGGACAAAACTAAATAATAATAATGATAATTAAACAAAATAGCTCACTAAGGGACGAATCCAGCTTTTACATTTACGTTGTTTATGTTGTATTCCTGGCACTGTTTTGTAGTTTGATGTTGTATTTTTAGTGGACCCTACCATTTTTGTATGGTTATCTTGTGGTTATGTATGCACAGTCGATTCATTGCAGTATACAGGCCCAGACAAATCTTCTTTGCAATGTTATTAGGCCCCCAGTTTGTTTCTCTATCTCTTCAACCTCTTCAGATTTTGCACATTGTATCAGTATGTGACTATATCTAATTGTTAGTGTTACCGTTGTTACTGTGAGAAAAGGGAAAATAAAGGCAAATATTAAGCAACTGTCTCATTACAGATGCCAAAATCTAAATTGCATGGATGAAGTTAGGCTAACGAATGGTCTGCAGCTGTTGTAAACTCTTCATGCTTTGCTGTCTTATGTGAAGCACCAAGCACCATGCATCATTTCACTTATAATAGAGTGAGATTATTTGCATGAGTGTGCATAGAAAATGCAGTTGCCATTAAGAAGAATTTTTTTAGATTTTAGCCAAGAAAGAGGGAACAGAAAGGAACCCATATGAATTTCTTTTCGGGAAGCGTTTTGTTTTATTTGTTTGCTTGTTCGTTTTGTTATTGACAAATGTACTGAGCCTGTCTAGTTTTGTTTGTCTGCATATTCATAATTTCATTCACTGTGAGAGTGGTGGAAAGTGACACATGAAAATTGTGCTCCAAGGCCCCGTGGTCCTCTGAACCAAACAAAGGTGAATTAATTTACATCACTGGCATATATTCTTGGCACAGCTACAATGCTCTCCTTTTATTTGCAGGCGTGTTACAAAGGAGATGCAGGGAGAAATCCAGCATAGAGGAGAGAGAGCAACATGTTTCTCCTAAAGCTCTTCCTAAGCTCCTTTGTAGCGGCAACACCTCTCTATGTGCTTCACATTTGGTGAATTTACTGTTGGGAAGTATAATTATACCCCAAAACAACAAAAACTCACCAGAAATGCAATGCAAAATAAATACCTATTTTAAACCATGTTGATTTGTTTTGGGCTGGACTTTTCCTTTAATGCCCAGCAGCTGTAATGAAATTGTTTTGTCTGCACCTAGCCTGCGCTGAAAAAAACACCCAAATAGTAGCTGTGTTCTAGACATATTTTATTTATTTATTCATTTAATCTGTGTCCCAGTGTGATTTAGCATCACCATTAACTGAAACCCACAACCTTGTTTTTGATGTGCATGACTGTTGAAGGTTATTCAAATAGAAGCCATATTTCTGAGGTTGTGTTTGCACTCTAATGTGCTGACAGCTTTGATGACAGCCTCAACACCCAGAGAGGCAAGTGTGGATGAGAATACAGTTGTAATGCAGACAGCTCGCAACAGACTATAGCATCACATTTTTTTTTTCTTTCCAGAATGGCAACATTGCAATAACACAGACCCTTGAGTTGTTTTGTTTATTTTTTTAAATCAAGTTACTTTTCTACAGCAATAGAGGTCCACAGCCTCCCAGAGCAAATCTACTGTCATGGTAGGATTTGTAATGTTAATTACATTGTCTAGACACCTAGAAACAGTCTATTCACAGCCCCACCATTTTTTTTTTTTTTTTTTTTTTTTTTTGTTACAGTTTATATGACATGGCAATAATATAGAAGTTTGAGTTCTGCTTTGTTTTATTTAGTTTATATTCCTCACAATTAAATTTTCTCTGTGGTGCAGCTTTTACTGAGGCTCACTACCTTCCATATTCTACTTTTCCCTCAACTGGTTCCTTTGTTTCCCCCAAGACGTATCGATAATGAGGAGAGAGAGAGGGGATTTGTCCCATTGTTAAGGACTGATGGATAGCCCTTGAAGAGGACATCACATTTACATGATGAACGAGTCAGGAAAATGATTGAATGTGACACACAAGGCCCCCTGCTGCTAAATGCAATGGGACCAACATTTATAATAACTTGTCAACAGCCTTCATTTGCATCATACGATTTCCCCTGTATTTCACAATCAGAACAATGAGAAATAGTCAAGCCAAAGTGCCCATACAAGCCCGCTGAGCGTTGAGGACGATAATGCTCTCGGAGTTTGATGTGGAAGCTATACATCATCCTGAAACTGTGTGCTTTGTATTCACCAAGTGTTCCTAATAAACCTGGACAATTTGAAGGCAAAATAGAAATATGTCATTGCTTTTTGTCTTATCAGTGCATGTGAATGTTTTTCTACACATGTGAGAAAGGGACTGACGAGAGAGAGTGAGAGAGAGCGAGAGAATGAAATTCTTTTGGTTATAACCATCCATCAATCATTTGACTAATGGTTTCAATGACAGTGGGGCCCATTACTGGCATTATTTCAACTATTACACAAGCTCTTACATTTTGTAGGTTCATGGAGTAAATTATGCGATTCCCGTGACTTACAGCTTTAAGGTATGAAAAGAAAACTAATTATTATTATAATAATGAACAAAAACAATTAATGTTCTGTGTTACAAATCCCACAAAACAATCACTTGCAGGTATAATGCGTTTGTTATACAAATTAGGAGACAAGAGGCAGCTGAGCACTTTACCCCAAAGTTACTTTGCTATTCTGCAGGTATAGTGCCATTCCAGGTGCATGTAACATATGCCTACATGTGCCAGTCCATGTGTTCATGGAGCCGCTAGAAATACTGCCTGTTACGTCCCGAATGCAGTATGATCATGCTATCCATCATTGCCAAACAGCATGCGGTGTGTTTCATCTTCTCTTTAGACCGTGGCTACTGTGACTGTGGGAAGTGTGAGTGTGATGAGGGCTGGTTTGGAGAGGCCTGTCAGTTCCAGGAAGACTGTAACCTGTCCAACAAGAAGAGCAAAGAGCTCTGCAGAAACCCACAGGGGGTGGTCTGCTCCAACAGAGGTACTGGGACCACACACAAACACATGCACACAGTAACTGGTACACACACTACACACACAGACTATGACCAGTGAGACACTGTGCATCATAAAGGCTCCAGCTAGTGAATTTTAAGGTTGAACTGAATTATCAATACTTTTTGTCACTGATTCTCGTTCATGCATGAATCTATTAATGCACCTGTATTAGGGAAGGAGAAGTTTTTTACACTGATAGATATGTGTAAGAGACAAAAATGTCACAATTATCTTCCCCATATGAGAGAAAAATTATGTATTATGTATTATGTATTATTATGTATTATGTGTTATGTATTATTATGTATTATGTGTTTTCTGTGTGTGAGAAGGCAAATGTGCAGATGTCTGTGTATTGCTCTTAGGTTTTTGTGAGTGCTTGTTCTTTAAGCTACACTGCAAAAAAAAAAAAAAATCATAAGAGGTCATTTAGTCTCATATTCAGTGTTAAAATTTTGTTTTTTTCTCAAAACAAGTGAAAAAAAAAAAAAAAAAAAACTGCTAGTGGGATAAGATAAGATAAGATAAGATGTACCTTTACTGATCCCCATAGGGGAAATTCAAACTGACACAACAGCACAGGGGAATGTAGCTAACATCAAAAATTTCCACAAAGCCTACACATCAAAAAGCAAGAAAAAATTAAAATTAAAAATAAGATAAAATAGGTATAATAGATACAATGCAGTGTGCAATGTCAGTGCAATGTCTGTGCAGTGTCTGTGTGAGATGTGAGTGGGATGAGATAATCCCACTTGTTTTCAATACAAACCAGCTTGTTTCCAGACGGTTCTTGAATCAAGTGTCACTTTCTTGATACTGATACTAGTGGGCTGATCTGCCTTATTCTGCCCAGTTTCAACATATTTATACTTGTTCCCAAAAAAAGAAAAACTGAAACAAGTGAAACTGCACTGGAATCAAGTGTGTCGTTGCTGTAAGTGCATGTGCAGTATGTGGCCTGTTTTAGCATGTATGAATGAAAATTTATTCACAGCATGCAGTCATTTAGCCTTCTGTCCCTCAAGTATATCATTCGTAACGCCCCAGTGCGCACACACACACACACACACACACACATACACACACACACCTCCACCAACACGCCAACTCTCAGACACCAGCCCAGCACCGTTGGCTGTCACACTTATGCACAGACGTTGTCTCCGATGCACATCTGCAAACCAGCTGGGTTCTTGGCCTTAACGTGCATTGAATCAACACATACACACACACATGCACACATGCATCTGCCAATCTACACAGCGCACACACATACACACGCCCACACAAGCACACCAGCTCAACCTCTTCAAATAAATATGCTTGAGCTGCTGCTGAGCCTGGTTTCTTTGATAGGCACCTGCCACTGCGGCAGCTGCATGTGTAACAACCCGGACGAGAGGAGCCTGGTGACGGGACGCTTCTGTGAGTGTGACGACAGCGAGTGTCTGGACGAGGACACCGGCGAGGTGTGTGGAGGTACGCCCTGCAGAGCCGTCTCAACCCCTCACTCACTTCCCCGAAACACGACAGCCACCTCAGTCAAACATATGCTTATTTAAGGACTGTCTATCCTTTTCGCTCTGCCTTGGTTGACAGAGCACTGTTGTCTTTCTGTCATGTGTTGGTTGCTTTTTTCACCAACTGAGGAGCAGTTGACACCAATCTCTGTGTATGAATATATTCAAAACCACATTAATTAAACTTGAGCAAGTGACACTTTTACTTCAACATTGTGCAGCAACCCACACTCACTACACAGTGTAATTGTAACAGTTTTTTTTGTTGGTTTGAGTTCACATGAACATTATTCCCTGCATTCAGCCGTCATCAGTAGGGCTGTAAATCAGGACGTGATGATGGCCTTTACACAAGTTGATACAAGCTCTCATAAAAACACCTGGGCCCCACATGTTCTATAAAGGTTAATTGGAAGTTAATTGTAGATTGACCTGTCGTCTCCACTACACTTCATGGTGTTAGTTACTCATCCCTGTGTTCCCCCCAGGTTTGCCAGTGCCTGCTTGTCAATGTTAATTAGCCATTCAGTAATTTCATTTTGAAAAACACATTATGGTCTCTGCCTATTAGGCCTTTGTGTGGAACAAAGTCATTAGAATTTGTCCAAGAATTCAAAGCAGCCCTTAATAACCACAGCATAATTAAATTCAGTGGAAACTGATTTTGAAAGGTTGAACCGCAGCTCTTTATGTGCAAAACATGTGACGTGAGCTTTTGATTCAAGTTAAGCTCTAAGTTAAAATGCACCATGTTAAAGGTGATTGTAACACAAAAGAGCCATACATCAGCAGAGAGTAAGTAAAAAGATGAAAAGCATGACTATGACAGTATCTAGGTAGATCTCAATGAGATGAGGGCACTTCTAGAATAAAATTCCCACTTGAATGTAAAATTTAATCAAACTGGTGAAGACAGAGTTAGTCATATAATCAAATACAGTAATGCACAAAATAGATGAACAATTGGTTCTCTGTTTATGAGCTTTCAAAGTACTCATAGCAGTTGTCTTGTGCCATGAGAAAATCTTGACAGAATATGTGTAAACCATTGCCACATTAATTGTGAGATATTAGTATAACTAATATAAATAAGCAAGACCATTATGGAGAGGACAGGCTGCACCTACTGGCCTTTGCACTGTGCTTTACATTGTATGCCACAAGATGGATTTTTCTCAGAATCTGCTCAAAATCTTCTCAAAATCTGCTGTGCTTTATAGCAAAGAGACTTTGCTTTATGGAGGAAAAACAAACAAACAAAGAAAAACAGGACAAGATTGCTGTCCTCAACATCCCTTTTGCAGCAGGAAACAAACAGCATTTTTGGGAAAAGTGGTTAATTTTTGCACTAACATACCATTGGTGTCAGATTTAGGCTACAAATCATCTTGACCCTGGTCTCATTTGTTGACTGTATTTATCCCAAGGTGTCACAATTAATTTGACAATCAAATATTGATGCTAACACCTTTGAGCAAATCCTAGAAAACTGGATTTACTTCAAGTTTTTACAGGTTTTACTTCGCTACTTCTCTCCAAAATATTATGTTGTAAATCTAAACCCAGCAATATGTTGGATTCAGTTGATAACCTGATGCAGTCAACACTTCTCTTGATGTGTATGTTTTCATGAGTCATTGCAGAAATAGGTAGAATGGAGTGTTTGTAGAGGAATAACACCGAGAAAGGTAAACTCATTAGTTGTTTGTGAATGTGCATTCTGCTCTGCTTCCAGGCCATGGCCAGTGTTACTGTGGAAACTGTTACTGTGACGCCGGTTGGCATGGAGACAAATGTGAATTCCAGTGTGACATCAGCCCATGGGAGAGCAAGCGGAGATGCACGTCTCCAGATGGCAAGATCTGCAGCAACAGAGGTCTGCTTCCAGAGAGAGAGAGAGAGAGAGAGAGAGAGAGAGAGAGAGACTGTGAGGGAGGGTGGGGGGTAGAGTGGGGAGTATCCCAAGATTTATATCTAATATTTCCCAGGTAGAAATGAGAAATGAAAGCTATGAATATGTAATCTTTCCCCTAGTCAGTGTTCTGCAGTGCTCGGTACTTCAACGGTGCCATTCATGTGGCTTTATCGATGATATCAATATTTAGATATGAGGTGTTAATTTAATTGGTGAGATACTGTAGTGGCATCAGTGTTTTCCCCTCCAGACATACAGCTGCGGGAACTGAGGGCTTTCCTAGGGCTGAATGTGTGACAAGAACCCAGGTTTAGCCGATCTTCCCCTACCTGACTGCCACAGATGAGAAAGAGCCACCACCGGGATCCCTCACAAAGTATTACTGCCTCTGAGACACACATGGAGAAAGACACATCAGCAAAGAGAGAGAAGACAGAGAACACAGAGCAAAAAAAAAAAAAAAAAAAAAATCTGTCGTTGTGTAAATTCCTCTGAAATTCATCAGAGCTGAGCGGACAGGCGGTCAGAGCACAAGCTTCACTAACCTAGCTGAAATCATCCCGGGGGGTTTTGGAAAAGCTCTCTAAAATTAATTACCATGGACTGGCTGAGGGCTGGCTAAGTGGTACATGGACTGAGCCCCATCGCTGAGCTGCATTTCTCATTTGTGGTCAAGTGCACCGCTGACACAGTGTGAACAACTGTCAACTGTATTCATAGCACTCCATTTTACTCCTCTCCTACTAATGGAAAAAAGGCAGGCACGATCGGGTCTAACAGAGGTCTAACCGACCAAAAGAGACAGCAAAGAAATAAAACCAACATGAGCACATTAATTTACGCAAATTGTTTCTGTTTTTCTCTGTTGAGCTTGATTGTGTTTTTCAGCCAAGAAGATTTGCAGTCAAAATTTATCAACAAGCATCATGGACAACTTGACATGAAACCATATTTCGGTGAATTACCCCTCTTTGTGAGGATTAGCTTCAGAGATTATAGAAGAGGGATCAAGGTGGACGATTACATAGCAAGGGGGCTGATGCGATTTCATCATCCTGTGTGGGGATGTGAGGTGTTATGCATGAGCCTGCGTGCTCTCTCCTTCAGTTCACCCTGCCATTACCCTTCATCTTTTGCTCACACTCTGAGATGTGTGTGATTTGACTGACAGTGCTCGGTAGATGACTCCCTTTCATTTCAGCATACTGACAACAACACCCTCACTCCCTGTTAGGTTCACCTTGCTTTTTCACTCCCGCTAATAATACGCTCCAAATTGGCATGCTGTCAAGATTCTAACAAGCACATAATGCTCCAGGCTAAATGTGTGCATCTATGTAAGATTTCTTGATCAAAACAATTTGACTCAGAGATAATATGGTTGCAATTCATGAGGCACACAAAATGGAAAAGAAATGGCTCTTTTATATGGAGAGAGGGGTTGCTTATCTTGACGCAATCAGGTAAAAGTGACAGCTGGATCAAAATCATTCCAAGGGTTTTTCTCTGACAAAATACAACACAATGGATGCAATACTAGTATTATCTAATGGTAGCCTCTTTTTATAGAACGTTTTGAACAGGGACTGGTACAGGTGCCACAATCTGCTCCGGTGGAGCCGGGCATGACATTTGTGGTGGACATGAAAGAGCATGGCTCTATAAATCCCGGGCTCCAGGGTTGTGAGTTGGGGAGGGAGATGGGACCCAGGGCCAGGGGCCAGGTATGCAATGCGCCAGCCCCAGCCAAGAGGTTTGCCAGCTGGCCTGGCTCCCCCAGGGCTCCCCCTGCTCTGTCACTGCTGATAAGAGAAAATGGGATTTCCATTGGCTGCTGCTCAGCTTGTGCCCTGGCTAAGACACTGAAAAGAAAGAGACAGAGAGGGAAAAATAGATAGAGAGAGCAAGAGACAGAAAGAAAGACAGACAGACAGATACAGATAGAGAAAAACACAGCGAGATAGAGACAAAAACAGAGAAAGAGTAACTCCCTAGTCATCTATTTGTCTGTCTATATTTCCAGTCTTCCTCCTGAAGGACGCGCCAAGCAGTTTCGTCCCCTGGAGGAAAATGTTTTTTTGTTAAACTGTGTGTGTGTGTGTGTGTGTGTGTGTGTGTGTGTGTGTGTGCAAACGTGTGTGTGTGTTTGTGTGTGTGCAAACATGTGTGCCTGTGTGTGTGGTAGGGACCTGTGTGTGCGGGGAGTGTACCTGCTATGATGTCGACCCCTCTGGAGACTGGGGCGATATTCACGGAGACACCTGTGAGTGCGATGAGAGGAGTTGTCACGCAACCTACGACCGATACACCGATGACTTCTGCTCAGGTCAGCCTGCTGCTTTTGGATGAAAAAAATCCTGTCAGAAATGGCAATACGCACAATAACGCACATTAAAGGCCACTGGGTAGTGTATTGTGTATTATTCTTGTTTCCACTGGAACCATATCAATCTTCTTACCTCTGTTGTTTAATTATTATTCTAAAAATATATATTTTAGCACTCTGCAACAGAACTCTGGAGCATTACTTGGTCTCCAATTTATGCTTGGTAGCAGATAAACAAACATAGTCTATGTTTATTTTCTGAATCTCCCTCTCTCTTTATCTGTTTGTCTGTATCTGTATTGCCCTCTCTATCTGCCTCTAGATCAGCTGTAATCAATGCTAGTCATCCAGCAGCTTAGAAGCAGCCAGACAGCTAAATCCCGTTCAGCCACTAAATTCCTCTCTCATCTTCCCGACACTGCATGTCCTGTCCCTTGTTTACTTTCCTACCAACCTCGCTCCTCTTTCTCACCATCTCCTCCACCCACTTCAGCCATCCAACACGCCAACCTGCTCTGTGTACCCATACCACTCAATACTGATGATTCTCTCTCTCTCTCTCTTTCTCTCTCTCCCTCTCTCACACATACACCACACCCTCCGCCCCTTTTCACCTCGCCTCTCCCTCCTCCTCCTCTTCCTCTTCCCTCCCCGACAGGCCATGGCCAGTGTAACTGTGGCAGGTGTGACTGCAAGGAGGGCTGGGCGGGGAACAAGTGCGAGCATCCTCTGTCCTGCTCCTTGTCTCTGGAGAGCAGTCTGAAGAAGTGTCGAGGAACGTCCAATTTGCCCTGTTTTGGACGAGGTACCTGGCCTTCCCATCCGCTCCTGTTGCCATGGTTACCACAGCAGCAGGCCTGTACTCTGTGCTCACCTTGCACCGTAATATAGGCCATTTTCACCGTTCCAGATCTCTTAATCCATCGTCGAGAAGGCCTACAATACACTAGGGTGCTCATGCAGCGAACAAGTCTGATAGCATCTGCAACGGAGCCCGGAGCTGCTCAGGCAACCATTCACTGCTCCATATGGACTGGACATGTTAGTGTGTCTGTACATATGGGCATGTGAGCGTACGCCTTGAATGTGTATGACTGTGTGTTTGTCTTTTGTATTCTTTTTTTGTGCATGCATATTCATGCACCTGTTCGTGTTTGGGCATTGTATGCTTACACAGTATGTGCGTATGTGGGTGCAGGCGCATGTGCGTGTGTGTGAGTAATGAGCATGGCTGGCCAGCAACAATGTTAGCCAGGACTGGAGCAGCTCTCTCAATAGCCCTAGCCGTGGGTCGATGTGTCTAGATTTATTACAGTGCACTGTATGCTTCATTAGCGGCCCTTCTGGACAGAGGCAGCTTGTTTTCCTGTAGCCTCCAAATGCTTGGCTTAATACTAATATCAGATTCTCACTGAGGCAACATTTGAAGGCAGCGCGTACAAAACGATGGCCTAGGCTGTGTTTCAGTCATTGTCGGCGACACGTACTGTACCTTTGAGTCGGCTGACTGATGACAACAAATTTGCTGGGAAACAGATGAATATGAAGCAAACAGCAAGGCACATTTTAGGGCTAGAAATTTTAAAGCCAGTATGCACCATGGAGAATGTGTGTTCCTTGGTCTGCCTGAACACCGTGCAGCATCTCTCTGTTTTGAGTGCAGGCAGAAGTTGAGTAATACTACTATATTCTCAGTCACTTTTACATTCTATGACTTTTGAACATGGATTCAACAGAGCATGCTGAAGTCTTGTCAAAACAAAGGCATGTGCTCGGCAGAGGCTGTCTCTTCCTCCACACTGGCTTGCGACTCTATCCTCTCCCTTAGACCATCTGTTTTGATCAGATCAGAGAGTACTTCACTCTGACCATTTGTTGGCTTTGACTTATTCATCAATTCAGGGCTGGCTTACCAAATGAAAGATTACTGATATCATTCTACATCTGATTGTTACTATAAATTACGTTTGTCCATAGAGAGCCACAATCAACTCAAATTTCTCTTTGGCCTTACTCAGTGCTGAGTTAGATACCAAACTGCCAGATTTGAGAGCATAGTGGTCATCATTAAGGGTGCCATTAGCTGACTGGTAATCTGCATTGTTGCAAACTTATGGCCATTTGTGAACAAGATAAATCTGCTACTTCTGCAGTGTACCCTCAGGAGTCTGTGAAAGTATTTCTTTTATCTTTATTTTATACTGATGCAGCAGCTTTAATCAATCAGCTGTAGTGTGCTATATGGGCCATTGTTCCATGCACTGCTGCTTCTTTCCTTTGGCCATTGTTGTAGGTCTTAGGAGACTACTGTACCTGGCATAGTTCCCATACTTCAGGATGAAACGACATATCCATGTTAGAAGGGGTACAGAAAAGCCTGCTGTATTCGGCTGCTCTCATAGTGAATTCAGCTTGATGCGTCCTTATTGAATCTGACTGTTAAATGGCTGAGGGTTCACTAATAATGTAGTCCGCAGTGGGCTCCATTATAGGAGGAGCATAACCCGCTTGGTCCCGTGGCTCCCTAGATTTACCATGGGTTAATACAAAGCATTGATTTTCTGTTTCATCTGACTGGGGAGGAGGTCCTTGGGGTTTACACAGCTCGGCCACTGCTGCTATAGTCCAAATGAACACAAAGGAAATACTAAAGGAAGCTCATACAACTGTGATGTATCAACCTTGGCTCTTTGCTATGGAGAAAAGGAGAACTTTTGGCACTTCTTTAGCACTAAAAAAACAGGACCATCGGAGTTTCCATTCTCCAAAGATCCCATTGCAGCCGTAACTGATTTTTGGTCCTGACTTGTGGGACTCACAGGATCTAACAGGACCCCAGGGGCAGAACTACTGCACTGTTTGGTAACACACTTGTGAGGCACTGAAGTGACTCATGGTTAGAGTCAGTAGCCACCATTTTTAACTTTATGTTGAAGTAGAAGCAGTAAGAAGTAGTAAGACTTTATGCCCAAGTATAAACATGTTCGCCAAATGGAGGAAAATACTTCACCATGGAGCGACGATGTCATTTGTTGTGATCGTTCACCAGATGGCTTACCAGGAAAAGAAGTGCAATTCAACTCAGCACGCAAGTTCAAGTCTTTTTAGGGCCCTTAATCACCATTTACAGTCTCAAAGGGCTTTACAGGCCCACAGTTTATAGAAAACAAAACAGCATGCCCTGACCTGAAAAGTCATGGCGGGCAAGAAACATAAACGACAGCTACAACTAATAGTGCCACTTCTTGTTTACACCCATTTGGGCTAGTTCTTGTTTTGTGCTGTGTTAGTTTCGTGTCCTATTGATACATCACCCATTCATCACACTTTTCCACGGCAGAATCTAGTTTCGTTCGCTCCATACCAGGTCCATAACAACAGGGTAGAGCAGGCAGGGTGCTCCCCCAACATAATGAAACCGCAAAGATTAACTTGTGCTGGGAGAGTTAATTAGCTTTAATTCCTCCAGCAGTACCTTTAAATGATCTCCAATTGCTGCTACAAAATGACACTTTAAATTACCCTGTGCAAAAGAACAATTAATGGGATCCATAAATTCTTCCCTTTAAAATGTGCATTTGTTTTTCAGCACAGCCATTCCAGTCAATGCCAAACAGTGCTGTGGCTTATAAGCACTGATGCTGTTAAAAGTGCATATTTCCATCACCTGACACAGCAAGACATGGACATTTTCCTATGCATTCGCCTGAAGTAATTTCTGACAAGGACTCTTAATGGATTTAAAATTATAAAGCTGCGCACCACAAGAATCTGTATTTCCCCCTCCAGTTTAAGTCAGTAAACAGTGTCCAGCAGATACTAAATGCAGTGACAATACACCATGGATTCCCTCTGCCCCCTCATCTTTACACACTGTCACTGCTTACTCTTGTGTGCAGTCACTGTTCACCCAATCTGTCCACATAGCATAAAGACTGGGACGGTAATAATAAAGGGTGCTTGTGTGTGTATGCATTTGAACTCATGTTTTTATTTCATTCATTAGCTTGTTGCCCTCTTATCTCTCTCGGTTTACTGTCTGAGCATAATGACATAATGGCTGGAAAGAAATGACTGTAAAACAGGGTTCATTAGAAGGCACGGAGAGAGGGAAAGTGAAAAAGAAAAAGAAAAGAGAGCAAGACTTCTGCGGGAAACACAATGAAGGGAGACAGGAAGCAGGGTGGGAGTGTAAGAGAGAGAGAGCAAAAGTGAAGGAGACAGAAGTAGAAAATCACTGAGGCATGGATGAATGTGGCTGGTACAGACAGCAGCTTGAGCGGAAAAGCCTTGAAATTCGAAACAGCAGCTTCTGAGTTTTTCTTCCTGAGAGGTAGAAGCCGGGATCTTGCAGATAGCACACTCTTTATACTGTGGTATTTCCTCAAGGAAACACCTGCTTTTATCATCTTTATGCTGATTCTTGGGATTCCTTTCTCTGTCCTCTGAAGTCTGGCCTACAGTAACTATCCTGCAAGTTTGCCTGTTAATTGTTAATGCTACACGCCTTCAGCATTAACATACTTGCCATACTTAACGTTAAGACCAAATGTACAACAGTTTGCGAGTGGCAGTGTGAATATGGATGTGAAGTGAAGCTGGTGGTGCAATATCCTGAAATGACTCATTGGTGTTGAGTACAATATATGTTAATGATAACATCCTGGAAACGAGGCACATGCAGCAGCGTTGGATGGCGGCAGTAATAATCTCCTATACATCTGTATGTATGGAGTATTGTACACCCTTTGTGTTTCTTGTTTGAAATGAATGCCACTTGCTGAATAGATCCTGATTATTTGTGCACTCCAGTAAACAACCAGAAGGGTGGGATTCAGCTAACTGATGGCATTCCACATGTCAGATCCACTTAAGTGCTTTTGTAATTCAAATATGACGGACTTGCCAATTCAAAAATCATTGTGTTCCGGCATTCTTAAAATAAAAGTAATCTTGTGTCCAAAATCAGAACATTTTGGAAGCCATACATTTCATAAATTAATGACAACTGATACTGGTTCAAAGTTGATGCTCTATGTTATTACAGTATTGGAGTTGCAGTATGTGGTTATACAGCATAGATGATATTTGTAATGATGAACTTCTCTCCTCTTCTCTCCTATTAATCTCTCGGCTCCCTGACCTTTATCTTCCTGTTTGTTATTTAAGGGCTCGTGAGAACTTGAAGGAAACACTATGCTGTATCTCACAATCCATACTTGTGATAAAATAGGTGAATAGAGTAGAAGGGTACAATATAGTGTGACAGCCTGTAGCGTTCGACTGCTCTGAAGGGAAGAGAATTTAAAACGTCAGCTTTGTAGATAGAACACGTCGGGGATATAGGAAATTTGATGTTGCTGTAGCTCCAATTCATGTCTGTGAAATATTATTCCTATTATACTCAGACCTGTAAGGCTCTTCATGCTCTCTTTAAACACTTTGACCGCTGCAGTAGTATCCTCCTTCCTTTGGGCATTTTATGATGACTTAATGTCATCTTGATCCTGCAGACTGCTTGCGTCTTGACAGATGATTTTAAATGACCAACTACTGCCTGATGCATTTAAGAAATGGTCATCATTTACAGTTGCACTAAATAACACATGAATACCCTGCTCTAAAAGGTAATCAGTCACAACTATACAACTTACTGTTTATCATCCTGTTGGAAATTATGATTGGGAAAGGGGGCGAGTACCGTACGGACACAAAGACAAAGATGATTATGGAATTTAACAAACCAGGTCTTCTTGTGCTTTCCAGAATTTAGTAGACAGGATAATAACAAAGACCTGTCAAGCTGTCTTGGGATGGCAAAAGATATAAGGTGCAGTGTTGGTGGAGTTTCTCTTTTTTTTTCCCCCTTCCCTTCCCTTGCATGATAGATGCTGGACTTTGGTGCTAATGGAATGCTTTAGCCAGAAAAAGGTTTTCATTCACACCACAGGATGAGACGTAGCACAGAGGGGCCTGTCATTAGATCGGATTTATCACGTTTGGTGTGATGCTGGAACCATTGCTGACTGTCACAGCAGCGAAAACAGAGTCAAAGGCAAAGAAAAACGCCGGCTTTGGAGATAACAAGTCTGCCAAACCGCTCCGGAAACGGCAGATCCAGCCTGTTAAATGATAAATGTCTTTGAAAATCTCTTTTGCAATTTGAAACAGTTCTCCTAGTCACTCCCAAGGTCCTGGTTTAAATTTGGTCACTTGTGGCTGTTGACGCCACAGCGGATATCAGTGACAGTTTATGCAAAGAGTGTGTGAATGAAGCCGTAGGGAACTTATATATGTTTAGATTTCACACTTCAGCCCTGATGTTTCTTGTTTGGACAAACACAGTCAGTGTTTCAGGCCATCACCCACTGATGTGACCTTGTCATTAAGGTGTTATGTGACTCTGGTTAGACAGGACAAATACAACACACACACACACACACATGCATGCATGCACACTGGAGCAGGCGGCTATGATGACCACAGAGATAATCGATAAGGCAGGGGTGTTATGACATCACCGGTTGCTAGGGTAACTGAGCCCCCGAAGCAGACGGCGAAGTGTTAAATGTGAGTGAGGCAGGAGGAGAGGTTTCTAGACAGTGTGTGTGTGTGTGTGTGTGTGTGTGTGTGTGTGTGTGTACCAGGTATTATTAATGCTGTGGGGACGGAAATCTGTTTACACAGTCATATTGTAGGGATTCACCTCCCTTATGGGGACGAAAAACAAGTCCCCTTAGCAAAATCATTAATTTTAGGGTGAAGAATTGATTTAAAGGTAAGTTAATTATACGGTTAAATATTAGGGTTAAGATTAGGGTTAGGCATTTAGTAGTTAGGGTTAAGGTTAGGGTATGTCTTAGGGAAATGAATGTAAGTCAGTGTAATGTCCTCTGAAGTGATGGAAGCATGACTGTGTGTGTGTGTGTGTGTGTGTGTGTGTGTGTGTGTGTCTTTTAGGGGCCATAAAGAGTGCCATTACACTAAGCAGTGACAGTGAAATGGCACAGATTATTCATGAGCTGATGCCATCAATTGTGTGGTCGTCTAGTAAATTGATGTTTTACACTATTTGTGTTGACCTTGGCGCTCCTGTTTCTACACAGTGAGTCATCAAAAGACGGCACGAGGCACACACACTTGTCATAGATAAGTTTTCAATATTGTTATTTATCGGTGCTAAAGGGAAAACTTACCCAGCAGGGCTACAAACTGGGGAAAACACTCCAAGTGAATTATGATTGCGCAAAAAGGAAACACCCAGCTCAATAAAAATAGGAGGAAGAAGGCAGAAACACTCACAAGCACCATGTTTTTACCATCTGTCTTCATCGAGCTGGGTAATTCCCTTTGTGCAATTATTTTTCACGGAGGGCAGCTTACCTGTTTGTAGCCCCTCTGGGTGTCTTTTACCCACAGCGTCAGTAAGTAGGAACATTTAAAAAATGTCCAGCTGTGGGTTCTTTCCTCCTTATTTTGTTGAAACATTGACCACACAAATATTCATGTTTACTGCATCACATTTTATGTTAGGAATTACACAAGCAAGTAAATGAAAAGTTGATCTGGACTGCACTTTAGGCTTCATTCTGTTTCTTTTTTTTCCCCCAAAACTATTGTCATTAGTATTATATTTACCACTCAATTACTAAAAAGTAAAAAACAAACCCCAGAATAAACTCAACCAGCTATTTTCCTCGTAACTCTCAGTGGATTATCTGCAGCGGTGCAGTAAAGGCTGTATTGTGCTGAAGATATTTCTGAAAAAAAAAAAAAAAAAATGAAGTCAGTGTTATTGTTTTCACATTAATTAGACCTTTGTGCTGGCATCAGGCATTGTGCTGTACATATGTTGTAATTTCATGCTAGGCAAAAACAAATACTAATGTTTTTAGCAGCAGCTTTAAAATGTATTTTTATGTAAAAACACAAAAACAACAACTGTGAGTGCTGACGGAAAGGGGAAAGGACTAAACAATTGTTCCATTAAACACTGAAGTCCTGTTATCAACTTATGAACTGTGTTAAGGGCTCAGCCACAGTTACCTCACTACCGGTTTGCTTACATTTTGATTTATTGAAGACACTTCAAAGGAAAGGTTTCAGAAAGGTAATGCATTTCATGTACACAAAAGAGTACGAGACGGATAAGACATTTCATATAGACTAAAATTGTAAGAAGGGTGAATCTGAGTCCATTTATAGTCAAGTTGAACTGTGAGAAAGTAAAAAATGATCAGCGAGCAGGTATGCTGCACATATCTGATGATTGGATCGCTAGTTTGGAATAAATGATGCCTTTCAAATGAGCTTCACCATTTGCCGGCATGCTCACTCAATCTGTTCCCCTGTGGCCATCTTCACTAGAGGCTCCCTGATTGAAGTGGGATTGGAACATCTTGAGGTGTATGTGTGAGTGTGTACACGTGTGTGTGTATGCTCCCTGTGAGTGTATATCCCAGTAAGTGATTTACATATGAGATAGCTCCATGTGGCTGG
This sequence comes from Myripristis murdjan, assembly GCF_902150065.1. Lineage (NCBI taxonomy): Eukaryota > Metazoa > Chordata > Actinopteri > Holocentriformes > Holocentridae > Myripristis > Myripristis murdjan. Next base: position 22,148,050 of record NC_044000.1, read on the forward strand.
AAGGAATGTTGTCAGGCAGATTAACTCCAGTTCAGAATCAGTCAATGCACACTTCTCGGCATGCAAATGACCTTCCTGATTAAGGGGCTGGAGAAAACTGTAAAAAAAAAAAAAAAGCAGGATTGCTCAACACATTTCATGTCAACCAGCACTAAGAAACACTAGCAGGATCAGAGATGAATAAGCTCCAGTGTTTTTTTTTTTTTTTTTTATAGGACAGTGTCAGTGTGGGCAGTGTACCTGCCACCCGCCTGGGGACAGCCGCGTCCACGGCAAGAACTGCGAGTGTGATGACCGTCAGTGTGAGGACCTCAGTGGAGAGGTCTGCGGAGGTGAGCGAACACACACGCACACCCAAACGCACACACACCACCTCTGCGTCCATGAAGGGTTTTTGTAAGGGCTGCAAGAGGAGGAACGGACGGGGGTCGATAGAACATGGCATTAGCCAGATGGCAAACCCACATTTTAACATTAGTACTTGTGCTGTCCTTCAGCACACACACATTAGAGGTTGATTAGAGCAACTGTTCATGCATGTACTGACTGACTGGACAAGATCACGCACCGCACCCACAGGTCCCGTAGGTCCCATAGGTCCTTGATACATTTTGTCTCACACACGTACGCATTCGCTTTGAAATTATGCCAGGACCAGACACTGATTTTGAAGATCAATGCGATGTGATCCTGTCAGCTCTCTTTGAAATCCACAGGCACACCCCTCTGAACCTCAGAATTGAATTTTAGAGGAATCGCTCTGAGCCTTTGAAGCCTCTCTTACTGCTCTTGGGGAAGTTTGTGCTCTTAATTTGGACCGTTTAGCCACGGCCACTGTAATGGAATGAATGGCACTAAAATGTTAGAGAGTAGATTGGAATTGACATTTCCTGTTGCTGCTGCTGTCAGAGAGTGAGCGAGAGAGTGAGCGAGAGAGAGAGAGAGAGAGAGAAAGAGAGCAGGACAGACGGGGAGAGACAGAGAGATTAGAGGAAGTCAGATGGAGGAATCCTGTGCCAGCTGGGTTGGGGATTCTGAAGCCACTGAAGAAGAACAAAAATAGTGAAGAAGGGTTACATTCACCTACAGTAAAACCAACATTGTCTGCTTTGGAAAAACAGGCCAGAGTGTTCTTCAAGCCAAACAGCCTTATTCTAAATAGTTTCACAGGAACTATGGGCCCCAGTGGAGACCATTTCCTTATTTTGTTCAGCATTTTCTTCAGCAAACAGTTGTTTACTTTAGCAATTATATGTTTCCCTGAAGGGTAATCTTTGCTTAGAAGACATATAGACCTCATGGTGGCTCAGTGGTTGACATTGTTGCCTCAGAGCAACAAAGTCCAGGGTTGGATTCTTGGCCCTGGTCCAGGAGTGCAAGTTTTCTTCAGGTTTGCATGTGTGTGCTGCCACAGTCCAGAGATCTGCACATCAGGAGGATTGATCACTCGGAATTGCCCACGTGTGTGTTTATCTCTGTTTCCATCCAGATTTTGCACTTACTGTAAGAGCATTTTTAAAATGTTTGTGAAATATGCAAAACAATGTACATATCCGTCATCTACATGTCATCATTTTGTCAAGTAAACTGTTTGCGGCAGCATTTCTCACATTTGCTTTGCTCATTAGTCCAGCTTATCCACCTCAGCTAAGTGTAGAAAACTTTTTTTTTTGTAAAATTTGAGTTTTTGCCAAATTTCAGCATTTTTTTTATGCACAAATTCCCCATTTTCAAAAATAAATAAATAAATAAATAAATAGTGGAAGGAAACCCTGCTTGTGTGTTTGCCTTGTGATGGGCTGGTGAGCAGTCCTGGGTGTTTCCCTGTCTTCTGCCCAGTGCATGCTGGGATGGGCTTTTCCTGAGCAGGTATGGAAAATGGATGGACCGATGATGCACGGTATATTCAGTCATACTATATTCATGAACAGGTCTGGTGTTTGGCTCCCAGTCTCTCCCCCACTCAAAATGCTGGAAAAGTAGGGCAGCACGACACATGCATGATTTGCCAGCTCTCAAGGAGTAAACAGAGTGCCGGTTTTGCCAAGTGCACTGACAAGAGTGAGGAGGTGTGATACTTTTCCTGTACAGCTGTATGAAACATGGGAGATGCTTTGTGTACAACACACTTGAACTCTGTTCCATGTTCAGTTTATTCCCTCTCCTTCTCTGAGACAATGTCTTCCCACACACAAAACCCCTCAAACTGTCTCTTTATTCTCAAAACACCATGCACAAGTGCACATTTATTACCTCTTTCTCTCTGTCTTTCACCTCCTCATTGCCCTCCCCACCCCTGCCACCATTTACACATACTGTACCTCCTCCTGAGCTGGGCTCTTTAATGTGTTTTTGGTGAGCTGTGCCATTTCCTATCAGTGGTGCATTGCAGCATCTGAGGGTAACTTACACCTTTAAAGAGGGATTCAATATTTATGTGCATCACTGGGGCTCACTGTGTTCAGGGCTGCCCTGAGACAATGCTTCATGAGGCTGCTGGGGAAACAGGGAAGCACCTGTCTGCCTGTGTGAGCATCAAACACCAACACATGCAGCTGCACACACACATGCACACACACACACACACACACACACACACACCCACACTCACACACACACACACAGAGATATACCAGTGCTCTACAGGCGTGCTGTCAGGCTGACACAGATTAGTCTGTATACTCTGAGGCCTATGGAAGTTACTGGGGGTGTGCCTAGAGCGAAGCTGCACCGCAAAAAAAATCTTCATCTTAAAGTCACTTCATCTCATATTCAGTCTTAGTATCTTGTTTTTCTCAAAATGCGTGAAGAACTCTGCTAGTAGGGATGAGATAATCCCATTTGTTTCCAGCGCTTATCAACTTGTTTCCAGAATTTTCTTGAATCAAGCGTCATTTTCTTGAGAGTAGTAGGCTGATCCGCCTTAGTCTGCCGTGTTTCAACAGATAGAAAAATCAGAACAGATAGAAAAAACAAGCAAATCTGCATTGGAAACAAGTGAGATTATATTATCCCACTGGCAGATTTCTTCCCTTATTTTGAGAAAAACACGTTTTTGACACTGAATATGAGACAAAATGACTTTTTTTTTTTTTTTGCAGGGAATGTCTGGCGACTGAGACAGCTGCCCCCCACACACTCGCCACCTACTCCTTTACCAGTTTCCTCTTTTCTTCACACCCTCCACTCTATCCTCTCTCTCTTTGTCAGTGACCTTTTAACCTATGGCGGCTGGACTTAATACTGTTTTGTGCAGGTCCAGATTTGCCACTGCCTCCTCAGCCTCCCTGCCACGGTCTGGCTCCATAAGCTCTAATGCCTGCCGTGTAATGCGTGTGATGTGGAAGGCAGGTGCAGACTAATTGAAAGGGGGCTAGGGTGCCGCTCCTCCAAAGCAATTAACTGCTCTCCCAGGCTGGCTGATTGAGGCAGCCATGCATGGCCTGCCGTAGCTGCCACTCCACTCCAGCTGAGTGACAAATGCTAGCTTGCTCCCCTGTATACCAACTCTCCCCTCCACTCCCCCCAAAACACCCTCACAAGAGCATTGTCCGCCTCTACTTCCACATGATAATCACAACAGTATCTGGAGGGGTGGGAAGACAGAGACGGCATGATAGTGTGTGTGTGTGTGTGAGAGAGAGAGAATGCATTCTGAGAGGAAGAGATACACAGAGGAAAGAGCAATTGGAGAGAGTCAGAGATGAAGAAGTAGCGAGATGAGGTTGGGAAACTGGTTATACAAGCCGAATATCAATGTCTTATCTATGGCTGTAGGACGATCCATTTGCATTACAGTTTATGTGCGCAATGTTCAGCTATATTCTGTTCAATCTGTTTCCTCTAAGATACCTAAGATTTGATTCCTTCCTCACCCATTTGCTCTTGCGATATCAATTCCCTTGCAACATTCATGCAGGATGGAGCCAATACTGCGGGCAGATGTTCCTACCCAGGCTCATATACTGCAAAAGCAACACTCCCCCCCCACACACACACTAGTTATCAACATCAAACAATAATTTCTAGTAGCAAAATATATAGATTTGCCATCTTTAACTGAAAAGGATGGAACGCACTCTCCTTGTGATCAGCTCCTCAACCTAGGCTCAGCAACGAGATGTGAACATAAAGGAATCAATCAATGATACAACTGCCTTGACATGACATGATTTAAATTGAAGTGAGCGGCGCATGAGTGATGCAGAAGGTCCTATTGGAGACGAAGGAGGGAGCGGATGAGTGAGTGTGTGTGTGTGTGTGTGTGTGTGTGTACGTGTGCTTGTGCATGCATGTATGTAAACAAACAGGCTCAAAGCAAAGTGCTGCTAGAGAATAGCTTTTAAGTGCAGGAGTGTATCTCTGTGTGGGTGTGTGTGCGTGCGTGATAAAGCCTCTGTGATGCAGCCGGCTATTAAGCCATCCCAGAGCCCAGCCGCCTCTTTCAACCAATTAAGTGTCCCCGCTTGCCTTTGTTTGTGTGTGTATTTATGTGTATGTGCGCGGATGTTTGTCAGTGTTTGTCTGCCATAGCCTTTCTTTGTTTTTCATCTCTCTCTGAAGTGTTGTGCAGATTTATTAAGGAGAGGACAAGACCAGGGGTGACAGTTCCTTTCATGTCCCCTGGGGAAATACAATAAGCCTGGAGTGTCTCTCTTGTCTTCCTGTGGGTCTGTCTCCTTGTACTGCCTATTAGTGTCAAGGTTCAATGTCTGCTCTGTCAACTTTCTGCACTTTTGTACTTTATCACTATCTTTTCCTGGTCTCCGCTGGCATCTCTCGCCGCTTTTTACCCCGTTTGAGAATTAGAGTATCTTTTTCTCCTGTATGTTTGTTCCATTTCCTCATCGTCATCATCCATATTCAGTCATTTTAAACTGAAAGCCCTCCTCTCTGCACAGGTCACGGTTACTGCTCATGTGGACGGTGTATCTGCGAGGAGGGCTGGTTCGGGAAGCTGTGCCAGTTCCCCCGGTCCTGTGACATGAGTGACGCCCAGAGCAAGGAGCTGTGCGAGACCTCCGACGGAGTTGTGTGCAGTGGAAAAGGTGAACAACGTGTAATTACTCCTTTTACCATTCTTCACCCTGCGCTTTTTTTTTTCTTCATCCTCTAGGGATCTGCAGCCAATTTTCTTTTTCATTCTATGCCGCTTAAGTAAAAGCTTCCGTCAGCCAGGCTGCATGACACGACTGAAGAAATACAATTTATTTTGGATCATTTCCTATCAATATGTATCAGTCAAGTGTATGACTATCACACAAACACCAGAGAAGGTTTTTTTGCCTCAGTTCCCCCACTGTTAATGGAACAGTTCATCTACAACAAAATGTATACATATTTTCCCACTTATCTCAAGTGTAATACATGCATCTAGATAGTTTCTGTGTGATTTCAGGATCAGAATCAGAATCATTACCACCTTACTGATCCCAAGGGGAAATTGGGGAGATTTGGCAAGGTTTCCAGTCTGCCGTGATCTTCCCTGTCTCCTGGCACCCCAGTACAATAAGGCAGGATGGGTATTCATATGTGGAGCTCAAAATGTCTTAAAACTGTTTTTTTGCAGACTTTTGGGGACACACACCAAACTCAAGACCCGGTAATTGGGAATGGCTTGTCCAAATGGGGACAAAAGCTGTGTCCCCATTTGGAAAAAATCTGCTTTTTTGAGTCAGTGGTTAAGATAAAGATTAGGTTAAGATTAGGTATGTTATTGTTAGGTTAGGTCTCCAGGAAATGAATGCAAGTCTATGTAATGTCCTCCAAAGTGACCTACATAAACCTGTGCGTGTGTGTGTGTGTGTGTGTGTGTGTGGGTGTGTGTGAACCGTTCCCTTAATGTCTTTGGCTGTCTGTCAGAACACATATGCACACTTAACATATGCCACACTGTATCCACTCTCAGCTAGCAATCAATTAATAATCGGACTCATAGTTACGACTGTCTATATATCACTGAGTCATAAAAGACAACTATATGATTCCCTCTATATGTAGAGTAGCACTAAAGCTACAGAAATAGTCCCGCTGCAGTCCTGCAGAGGCTGAAAATGAAGATGAGCATGTTCATTCTCCATGCTCTGCCACATTCAGACTCAAGCATAAGAGCTATCTCGCTCAGCTCCCATCCCCTCGCCTCCCCTCTTCCTTATTTGTCTCACTTTACTGTATCTTTTGCTATCTCCCTCTAGCTCCCTCTCTCTCTCTCTCTCTCTCTCTCTCTCTGTCTGTGTGTGTGTGTGTCTGTGTAGAGTCAAACGGGGGCTCGACTCCACCTCTCAGAGTGGATTCCTGTAACCCAGCCGATGTTGTATAGAAATAGAGAGGACTGAAAAGAAACTGGCTGGGCCTCTGGCACTGAGCTTCGTGCAAAAAAAAAAAAAAAAAATGAAAATAAAACAGACACCAATAGATGTGTTTCTGTGCCATCAGCATGCCTTTTCTATCAAAGCTTAACAAATTATTATCCAGCTGCTGCCCTTGGAAAAAGAGAGGAACAAATGCTGTTGGGGGTAAAGGCAAGAGGAGGACAGGGACTTGAAAGAGTGTGTGTAGACTGGCTTGGTGGGGGCAAAGGGATCTATCTCCAGGGATAATCTCACAGCTACTGTACTCAGCACTATTAATCTTCTCTGTGAAATAAAGAATGTATTTACAGGAAATAATACAAATCGCCTTCATAAGAAATAGTGCAATCAGCAAGGGAAAGGTGTGAGAAGGAATAAATGAAATATGCACTGTCATCTGAAATGTTGTTTCACTGAAAAAAGATGTTAATCCAGAGAGATTGTGTGTGTGTGTGTGTGTGTGTGTGTGTGTGTGTGTGTTGTGGCAGGTTCTTGTCACTGTGGCCGATGCATTTGTTCTCCCCAGGACTGGTGGGTGTCTGGAGAGTTCTGTGAGTGCGACGACAGAGAGTGCGACAAACATGACGGCCTCATCTGTACAGGTAGTGTAGGAAACACACACACACACACACACACACACATATGCTTTTATATATCGATATCATTTTTAGATTTAGTCTAATCTTAGCCTTTTGTCACAGTGCAACCAATAGTTCCAGTAACATTTTAGTCATTTCATTTTGATTTAATCTAAATTTCTGATTGTATTAGTCTATTCAGTGTAATTTTATTGAGTCATTACTGACTTAATGATACTGATAATGTCCAAACTCTGCCCTCTAACAGTCATAGATTTTGCGAGTTGAGCCTATATTTAGTATGGGAAACTGAGGCAAGAGAAAGCAAACTTGTTGTCAATCATCACTACCAGGAATTTAGTTTTAGTTATTGTCTTTTCAAGGTTTTTGCGTCAGACTTCATGATCATTTCCTTGAAAAAAGGGGTGTTTGACAATTATTTAGTCACAGTTTGCGCTGACGCCGATACATACACATGTGCACACGTGTATCATTGTTACAGTAGGCTTGGCTTTGGCTGTGTATCAGAGAGCATAGAACAGAGTGGGGAGGCAAAATGGCAAGAGATGTCAGACGGACACACAAACACACTTTCCCCCGTTACAGCTCCAAATCCACAGGAGCTGTCTTCACCCCGACGATAATGGAAATCTCAGTACATATTTGTAATTATATTTGCCCCCGGGGCCTGTCAAGATTTGGACAGCTGTTCAGAAGTGCTCCGCTTATTGACTTCATGACTCTAAATGTCAGCTTTAGTGTCACTCAAATGAGCATCAGCGGTTCAAGTGGCAGACAAACATTCCTTACGAAAAACAATTCCAAGATGGAGGAAACAAAGAAAATGTATGATGATGTCTGTTGAATGTTCTTGATTACCATATTACTGATTAGCGCATATGTCATAATTACCATATGCATGAGGATTATTGAGTTTGTTTGGGTTTTTTTTCATGAAGAGGCACTTCTAGAAAGCAGGTTGAACATGTAACTAAAAACAAAGCCACTGTCGCCTCTTACAAAGGTAGTAGTGATACACTCAACCTTTTTTTTTTTTTATTTATTTCAATGATGCAAAAATTTGTCTGCCAAGTTTGCCAATAAATGACTCCACATCCAGAAATTTCATGGATTCCTCAAAGCTGTAGATTCTCATTACAGATACAATTGATGAGTGATGTGGAAAATTCAATGTATTAGGAATGCTTGCTGGTTAATTTCATGCACCAAAGATGATAATTTCAGCCACCATTGCAGCAAGGAGACAAAGAGGCCCGTGTGCCTGTCTGCACCAAAGTTAAAAGTCTGTCAAACAAATTAAAACCCTCACTCACCATGAAACACATCTAATTGTGTTTGTTGGAGGCATGTTCATCAAATTACAAAAAAAAAATGCTTTGTTTTCCTTTTCCACACGCCATGATGATTTTTACGATCACTGACAATATCTATGGTTATTGATTATAATTACAAAATTCGTTTGTCAGTTTGCATGGATTTCCATTGAAGCCGAACATTGTTTCTTTATTGTCGTCTTACCGTTAGTCTGCAAAGCACAGCAGAGTCTAACCTGACAGCGGAGCCTTCCTCTGCCGCTCTTGTGGTAGCGAGCTTGTTTCCAGTAGTGCAGCTGGTATGCCTGGTGTCAGCCTCCCTGTCCCTGACTGGACTTAATGAGAGCCAGGTCTGGACACAGCAGATCATCAGCCTGCTTCACCATTTCTGTGGGAGGCCATGTTTGAGCAGTGACACCCGCCTCGCTCTCTCCCTCTATCCCTTCCCATGGACATCTTACAGAGCGTGGGACTAAAATGTCAGGTTAACTCATTTACACTGAGCTCAAGTTCCAGATGGTAATGGGATTTCAGCGCAATGTAAAAGGGGTATTGCTCTTTTTGGTCATACCTATCCTCGTCTTTCTGCCCATCCCTACTTTCCCCCCCTCCTCCTCCCTGCTGAACCCCGGGTGAGGCGCTGCAGTAGATATGTCTCTTTTGCTTTGTGACGGGCAGACAGCAGGATTCCACCTCCTAACCCCATCGTCTCCCTCTGACAGCTCAGCACTTGACATGTGGAGCACCCGGAGGTGCCGGGTTAACACCCAGAGTAGGATGTTATCACCGCCGTTCAATAGAAGGAAAGCAAAGGGGAGGCCAGACTACAGGCTCCCACCCAGGCTGAAACACATACATATTTATACTGTTGGCTATCTGAGGGAAGATTCATTAATGGCGGCTCTATCTAGCATTCTTTACTTCATTGTTTTCCACTCAGAGTTTTGTCCACTGTTGAGTGGCACAGCGCCGTGAACCCAAACTGTTCTCAGCGGTGCAGCCAGTCTCCTGTCCCCATCAAAGAGCTGCACCCAGGGAAGCAGGGTGTGAAAAGAGGAACCTTGTTAAAGGTCGCGCATGATGGCACAGCTCTTTCAATTCACAGCTTTCCTTCTCACATCTTCTCGCAGGGAATGGACTGTGCAATTGTGGCAACTGTGAATGCTGGGATGGCTGGACGGGGAACGCTTGTGAGATCTGGGTTGGAACAGAGTACTAAGGAGAGCGGGACGGTGTGATGTTAGGGACAGAGGCCTGGCTGCCCGGAGCCACCAGGAGTATTGCTGATGGTCACAACCACGACGCGAAAACATCACAGTCTGGAGACCATGGGGGGAGGGAGAAAAGAGATGGCAAAACCAAACGTGGATGTAATACTTCATTCCAGTTTCTGCATATCACTTGTATAACATTCATTCATTCATTGTACTGGGTACAAATTGTCTTTATTAAAACTGTGTTTTGTATGCAAGAAAGAAACAACCATGGGAGCAAAAAGCATTTTTTTGTTTATATCACATAATAGTGTAACCTTTCATACGTTTCAATATAACTATATGTATGATTTTTTTTTTTTTTTTAAATATAGGAATGCTTACATATTCCAGAGAGCTACACATAATAGGATGCAGGTACATAAACAAGTCAGATGCTGAGAAGAAAAGAAAATGTTTTATTATTAAGGTGATTATTATTATTGTTGTTGCCGTTGTTTTTTAATATTTGGGATTTTGCGGGGTATAATGTATGTCTGTTGATAACTGGTACAAAGTGCTCTTTTTCACAAACTGGACTCAATGTTCACCCTGCACTCAAAGTCAGAGGTATTGTTTGAGGTTTTTATTTGTTTTTAATAATAAAACATTAAATGTGCCGCATGACACAACATTTTGCATGGAAAACAATGCGAAGACCGTAATCATACATGGTTACAAATTTGTTATAACATGACATAACTCCAATGGGCATACTTGCAATGGTATATATATATTTTTGAAAATAAATCATTTTAATAGTGCCTATTCTTCTCCACCTCTATAAAACAACCAATCCATAACAATTTGCCATGAAACCCAAACAGTACCGAAGGTACACAAAGGACATTTCTCACTCAACTCATACGAAGTGATAAGGTTAAATTGTAAGTGGTAGAAATAAAGAGAGGACATACATAGTTCAGTTGTGGCATGCTGGATGTCCATGTCACTTCAAAAGGTGGTATCAGGGGATGAGAGCTGCATTGACACAAGAGCTCAATCACCACTTGAAAAGAGGACCGATAAGAAGTCACAAATAAAATTTAATGTAAATTCTACTTTGGCCTTTTTCATGCTTTAAGTAACTTAGCCAACCCCTCTGTTTTATTTGTCCCATCAAAATGACAGGTGCAATAATATACTGCACACTATATTGCATTAAGTATGTTACTGACATTACAGTACACCTTTATATAAATATTTTATTCAATATGTTGTATATGTGTATACAACAAACACAAACTGTACAGTGCAGACAAACTCGTTGCATATATGTATGTAAAATTAGCGGTACATACCAACAGTTCTTGATAGACATAGCCTACTACATGCAGTTCATCAATGCCATCCTCTCCCCATGCAACAGATGGGACAACGTACAAAATAAGAGGTTGAAAACAGAAGCACAGGTAACAAAGAAACTAGGTTCTGCTAAAAGGTTCTCCTTGTGACACACATCTGAAGAGAGGGGGACAGGAAAACAAAAGTGCCAGCTCTCGGGATCAGAAGACGACATCACACACGACCCGTATACAAGAGAAATGAAAAGGACGGACAAACAAAACGGTGGCTACAGAGATGTACATTTACACACCAGTCATTTACAAAAATAAAGTCAGCCTCGGAGGAGCCAGATAACTGGACTGCAGGGCCGGAGTAGCCAGCCCAGCATGTAGAGTTCATCAAATGGGGGAAATGATTGGTTGTAATGAGGAGGACAGACACCAACCCCAAATACAACTACAGTGGTTTTCAGCTCCTGTGTGTATACAGTAGTACGTCATCTTCATTATAGCATTAACAGCTTTGTACAGACAAATATTGAAGTCTAACTAATGTGCTTTAATGTCCCGTAATAAGAAATGGTCACTCATAATCCCAATAAAATCAGGAAATTATATTTACCAAATCAATTTCTTAATATAGTTGCAATTTTAGCAGCATACAGTAGCATCAGTCTACTTAACATTCTAAATCTTATCTACCAAAACTATTAGGAAAATCGATAAAGCAAGACAAATGTTATAAATCGGTTGATAGAATCAGACAGAACTTCGATAATCTGCTAACAGTCATGATGAAAATGAGAACAGAAAGTGCCTTTAGATTATCTATGAGTGTGCCATAGCGTAGAACATGCCCATTCAAGTCCCAAACCAAACTACAGTACTCGTCGACTAACATATACCATCGAGAAGACTTTACCCATACCTGATCCCTTGTAGAAATACATGCATGTGGATTATTCAAGGTATCCCTAGCCTGTCCAAAATGACATCAGCGAAGACCTTTCAGAGAGTCACGCAAAGGTCGACACAGAGTTGATTCTTTCAGATAGAACATATCACAGTGAAAGCTTGGATGAATTGAATCAGAATCCGATTTTTTGTTTTTTTTTTTCTTTTTCTTTTTAGAAAGAGTCAGTTCTTCTGGGATGAAAAAAGACTTTGGTCATTTCAGAATGAATTGATCTGAGTGAGACGTGAAGGTTGGTGGCTGGATAATGCTACGTGTCCTCTACTGGATGTGTTGGGTGGGTGAGGCACCTTTGGCCCAGTGGGGACTGGGAACCTGTTTTTGCATGCCGGGAATCAAGGTCCAAACAGGCACATGATAGGCCAATATGATCTGTACTGGACTCTGCATGCTGAGCTAGGAGACAAATCCTCTCATAATATCTAGTCATTTAAAAAGTTATGTTTTTTTTAATAGTCATCTTCCCTAAGTTTTATACAGTGAGAATGTTACAATATAAGCCATCTCTTGTATTACTGCTGCAAGAAGAGAGAACACAATACTAACCTTGCCCATGCTTTAGTTGAACAGAACGGGGATGCAGCCAGTATAAATGTCGCCTACTGGTATTCAGCCATGTTGTTTTCTGGCCTTGAGTAGACGCTGCCATAAGATGGCTGCCAGTGCTGCAGTTATAGACCATCTGAGTCAAAGCCACAAGCCTCGCCTCATAGTTCAGAGAAGTCAGCGAGTAAGGGACAGAGGCCTACAAGGCCTAGAGATATTCCTAGAGCCCACGCTCTGAAATAAGATTAAAGAAAAATAGACTTCAGGTTTCTATTTATCAGAGGAGGCGGACTGAACCGCTGGTGGGATTTAGATAGTGATATGTATACACCACTCCTTACAGCGCTCTCCCACCCACACACACATCTGTTTATGAGTGTGTGTGTGTGTGTGTATGTGTGTGTTTGTATGTGTGTGGGGGGCTCCTCACATTGATTGCAGTGGGGGTAATTAGCACTTCATCAACTATGATTGCGGGAGCTATCTGCCAGCCTCCAATGTGTTTTTATCTGGCCGTAAAAAGGCAATACTCAGTCTCAGGCTCTGATTTTCTCCTCCCCACAGACTGTGTGCATATGTGTGTGCGCGTGTGTGTGTCTGTGTGCCTGTGTGTGTGTGTGTGTGTGTGTGCGTGTTTTACAGTAGGCATGAAGAATATTGGGATTCTTTACATTTGTCTGCGTTTTTATGCTGATTAAACCACATTGGCGTGAGTGTGTGCCATAGAAAATCACACGTCGCCCTTGCAAAATGTTTTTTTCTTTTCTAAGTTACTTGACAAAGAGAAAAGTGTGTGACTAGAGATAGAAAGAGAGGGACATGGGAACATACTTGTAAAAAATAGAGAATGACAGTCCAAGTATTTACTCTATCTGTACAGTCTCTACCCCAGAACATAGCTGGTGAACTGTGGTATAGAAAATAGATCTGAAGTTACACAGACTCTGCTGTGACAGGGCATTATAGAAGGGGTTGTCTTGGATGAACCGTCAGCAAGCAAGGTAAACCACGAGTGTGGCTGTGAAACACGCATCGTTCTCATGGACTCTCACAGTTACAGAGGAATCTAAAGGCATCCCATGATCAGAGGTCCTCTTCCCTCCTGTGCCGGAGACGATCAGCCTCCTCAGAATCCATCCACCCATGATGAGACAGCTGGAGAGAGGGAGGACGAGGCGGAGGAGGAGAAGGAGGAGAAGAAGAAAGGAAGGAAGGTTTGCCTGGATCCGATCCACAGAAGAAAGAGGGTTTGGAGTCTTTTAGGGAAAAGCCCTGCCTCCATCGTGTTCCCCCCTCCACACACACACACACTCTGCACTGGTCAGCTGTGGCTATGTGGCGGGCTTATCGGGCTTGCTGACAGGTTTACCTCCATTCATCACCGCCGGCTCACTTGTGCTTTTACTGGGAGGTACCGCCGCCTTGGGCACTGTCTCTCCAACATCATGCAACGATGGCTCTCTGTACATGGCAACTGGTGGAGCACACAGCAAGGGAGACAGAGGCATAAGGGAGAAAGCCGTTAGTAAAAACCTCTGGAGGAAGTCTCGTCCTACCTCTCCTTAGATTGATTCATGTGTCATTCCTCCCAAATAATGACTTCTTTCTTTTTCCTACACAAATGAAACCTTACTTTGGCCATGCTTCAAAACCGAAGACGCAATTTGCAGAAGAAGAAGAAAACAATAACAACAACAACGAAAAAAAAAATACAAAATAGAACCAGATGTATCTTTTTGCCTGTGGGCTGCAACCATCCTGACTGGCTTCTTTCTCTCCAAGGACTCAATCTGAATATAACCACAAGCTTTTGTACAAACAGCCAAAACAGTCTCATTATCCCCTGCTCTAAAGGCACTGCACTACAGCTGCATTTCTGTCTTCATAGCACATTTCAAGTTGATTCCATGTTTATATAATGGAAACAAATCAGGCTGGGAGCTGACGAGGGTGATGGGGGGCATCTGCTGGCACACCATAAGCTATCAACATTTCATGGCTACACAGACAGAGGTGTCCAGGCTCCTACATGCTTAAAACTGCAGTAAATTATAAATCAGCACATCAATACACATCACATGTCGTGAATGAATAACTATTTTTCATATAGTGGCACTGCTGTTCTGAGCAAAATCATGTCTTTGATGGGAACTCTTGTGATATGAAAGGCTTTAACTATCAGTCAGAGACTTGCATGCGATTGAAACTCAAAATACTTTAATACGGTGCGTAAAAACCCAGATGCATAATCAAGTGTCATCATAACAGTGTTATTGTTATTAGATCTCCCTGGCTCAAACTGCCTGTTACATACCTTCTAATGGCTTGGGCAGGAAGTGAGCAGCTGGTTTTGTTTTCTTCACTCGATTCCCCTTCATGGCTTGGCCCTCTTTATTGAGCCCTAGGAACCAAGCTCTCCCTGACTCCTGTTGTCTGTACAACATGGACGAGTAGATCACATAGTAGTTCTCAAACACAGACTCTTTGAACTTGCATTCCGCTGTAAAGAGTTCCTGCAAAAGACAGACACAAAAACCAGAGCCGATGTAAGAGCAGGGATTTATCAGACCAAAAAACGTTAGACAAGAGGCTTCATTTGAATGTAAGCGGGAGACATTCCACCAGACACAAATTAATAATTCAGATCTCACATTCAACAGAAAAGGCGTAGATATCAGATTCATAATTCATATTTGAGCATGTAGCCTTATACGGAGGTCAGAGGGATGAACGCAGCTTTCATTTCATGCTTGTAATGTACAGATTAATGTTACGGCGGCAACAGAAACTGCCTCGCCAGGTAAAGTGGACTCCATTCTTCCAGCTGTCTTGAAAAGGACGAGGACGTTGCGGTGTCCTGAGGTATATAGTCCAACTAGCTATATAATCATGTCAAATTCAAGCCTGGCTTAATGGCCTGCTCTGGTGAAATGCAACTCTCATTTTCTCCTTGGCCTTAACCTTGACTTCAGATGTAAGAGCACTGGTTTAGTCAATTAGCTCATGTTCCTAGCAGAAAGCATATATTGTTAGAGTCTGACCTCTGTACCTTGGCTCTTGGTAAAATCAGCTATTTCTCTCAGAGGGCTAGCCAGACAGTCATGACCTGCTATATAGACTCTGCCCTGCTGTTCCTCAAAGTGTTTTCACAGAGCTTATAGTTTATCCAGTTGGTGAAAACCCCGAAAGGATCATTCTTTGTAATTTCCCAAATAGCATCTCTTTTAGTGCAAATTTGTGCATGACTGCCTTCTCTACTTTGTGTGAATAACGACAGAACTAATCCGGTGACTTCTCCATCCTTTACACCCCGATTTGTCAATGACAAATGAACACTGAAGCACCGTATCTCTTTCTACTGTTCTCCATTCATCTCCGATCAGGAGGGTAATAAAAAGCGTTTCCACACTGTCCGCTCTGCCCGGCTAAAAATAAAGGCATTCATTGGGGTGTATTAATCAAAGCACACTCATCACCAATGGAGAGGTCTAAGCACATCTGTTGTGATGAATTCACACTGCACTGGTTCACAAAAATAGTATCAGGATTGTATGTATGAAGCCTCGGAGGAGTTCGTCAAGTGGTCCCCAAAGTGGGGTCAGGGGACCAGCAGGGGTTCCTGGGAGGGGACTTGGGGGGTGAAACGAGGACTAGTTTAATTTGCAGTTAGCACAATGTGAGAATGTGAAAAGATGACTATTTCGATTATAGTTTTCATTGTACCCAGCAGTACCTACAAACCTACACTACAGACAGGTACTCATTTCTGTACCAAATCACACCCAACATTAAAAATCTTCTCAGTCTTTTCATCCGAGGGGTCTGTGATCTAATGTATAATTTGGCGGTCCTCGATATGCAAACCTTTGGGAGCACCTGCCTTGCTATACTTCATCTGCTCTTTCAGTCAGACAGTGTTCAAAGAACTTGGCTGAATGCAAAGGGAGGGATTCAACATTAGTTAATGTATTTGGGAGGATTAATTAACACGCATTAAATGTCAGACAAAATGTGGTTATAGCCGGTGTGCCGATACCTCAGCATAAATATTCATGAAGTAAAAACCCTTAGCGTTCAACTTCTCTCCTTAATGTAATTTTCAGTAATATTTTCATGAGCCGTTCGGACCTTGATCTTGTGGTTAATATGATGAGGCCTCTCTAAGGAGGTGCTGGTAAATCTCCTAAATGCGCCGGTGGTTATTTATGGGCTATAGGCCCAGTTCCAAATACACGACACACCACGCCATAATAGCCGTTATTAGCCTTGTGCTAAATTACTCCTGTCAGAGCTTAACCACCAGGCAGTATCCCGCTGAAAGCAGTGCTGAGTGGAGAGGAACTGAGAGACACTTTGGATGACCATAATGACCGTGAGAAGCAGCCAGCTGCATTTTGAGAGCTCCTCTTTATCCTTGATTGAGGACTCAAGATATTTCTGAGTGGAAGGAATACGTGCATACCATCAGAATCAGAGGAGATGCTGTGACACCAAAAATAACAGTGTGAAGTGTTATGATTCTGTAATTATATTGACAAATATTCAATAATGCCAATTCACTGATAGGCCTTTGGCAAAGAGAAGTGACAATATCACACTCTGTATTTGTTGGGAAATCCTACGTTCTGACTTCGGTCCGTCTAGCCAGTGATTACATTGCACAAGAGAATTAACTTAAGACTATTCTAGGAAAGAATTCTGTAATGTAGAGATTAGGATCAGCACTATTAATCTGGCGGCCATATCAGGCCATGGAGGCTCAGCAAAACAATCCATTGATAGGCAGAGACGCTGCACGCTGACACTATAAAAAGGGGGCCTTATGCGATTAAAGCCCAAGCATGAGGCTCTCTAGGCTTGTTTAATATCAAATAAATAAACATCCCTCTGGACTATGCCATGCTCAGCCCAATCATTATTCATTCTGTGATGCACATTGGGATTTATTGTGTGTCAGCAGCAACCAGCCCTTCATCAAATGGCTGCTTATCATGTCCGTGTTGTCAGAAAGGCAGGCCTGTCTGCTGTCTGTCAGGACAGGCAGGGTGAGGGAATAGCTTATTACACACTATATAGCTCAGGTAGCACTTAACAGATACCAGGTTACGAAAGAGCAGGCTCATCTCAAGAGGGAAATAGTGGGGAGATGAGCAATATTTGGATTTCCTCCACTGCACAGCACAGGAGTGATGCAGGTACCACAATAAGAGGGCTGTGATAGATGATTTCACGCTCACCTAGGGGTGATCCCCAGCCAACAACACGGGTTTTAACAAATGTCTTCATTGCACTGCTTCACTCGATCCAAATAACCTTTGTTCTCCCTGTATGCTGTGTAAAAGGGCATTAAAACACGCTCTTTTTGCGCTGGGGCAAAATCTGTTGCTGAGCCGATTAGAAGGCAAACAGTTTTACCTTCATGGTTCCCTGAGTCGCTTCAATTAGGTAATTAATTCCACTTCCTCCTCGTAAGGTGAGCTGCATTGCAGGTTGGTTGGCTGCTGTAATTAGCCAGATCATTTCCATGCCGATCCAGGTTGGGCCCGACTCTGATTACTTAGAAGGCACCTTCCTGATTTCCCCAACAACCCCGAGCCAAAGCAATCACAAAAGCTGATGCCAAGGCCGTAATTGGGGCAAATCACAAGCCTTTATGTAAACAAACAAAATGTCTGTTTGCGTTTATGGGGGCAGAACAAGCGGAGGCGGTTTGATTTTGGAGGGATGCTTTTGTGACGAGGGACAATGTGATGCTGTCAGTCACTGAAATCAGTTTGATTTGAAGATCAGAGCAGTGAAAGCAGCTTTCTTCAGACACTGTGTTGGTTGATTGCATTTTAAGTGTGTCAAGTGTCAATGGAGAGCTGGCATTTTTTTTTTTTTTTTCATGTTTTCCCTTTGTCTCACTATACTACCGGGAGCAAAAAGAGACAGATTCTTCTTTTGTGGTCAACAATTCTCAAGATTTTATGGCTGAGTTCGACACTTGGCCCTATCACCGAGTCAAATCTGTGTCTTCATTGTCTATTTTCTGCCAGTGTTCCAGCGGATTCTTATCTCCCATTGCCCTCCTCCCTCCTCCACCATTTTAAATGAATGAATATGAAATATTGACAGATTGATTTAAATGTTTTGTGTGTGGAAGAGATTTGCCACCAGAACGGTTATGATGCACATCACTGTATTAATCCACCCCGTGAAAGCAAACGTCCCCGGGGCAGTCTTCACTTTGATCTGCAGCTTGCCAACTTTATTAAAGTGAAACAGCCACTGTTCTCTACTGACAGCTGCTACTGCGCTTTTCTTGACAAGCCCTTGTCTTTTCTCTTTCTTTTCTCTTTTTTTTTTTAACCCTCCCTCTCTCGGGCACCCAGAGCATGTCACATACCTTTGCTCTTGGGTTTCCATGGTAACAGAGAAGGGTTATAGGATACCAAAGTGCTATTAGGAGGACCTGGGCATCCCCATTACATCCACAAACACAAAATAAGACCCATGGGAGGCCAGCAAAACCCAAAGTTGTATCCTGCTGTAATATTTTTGTTGTCTTTTTTTGCCTGCCGCCATTTGTTGAATCAAAATGATCTGCGCATGAGATTACATTTAATAATGCCCGTCTGTCAGCATCTCCCTTTACTTATCTGATTAAGCGCCTACGATGTAATTTCGCTTTATTTATTCTATATTTATTTATATTTATTGTTGCAAACCAATATTTTAAAAACCCATCAATCAAAAACACATCAGTCTTAATCTGCTGATTGTAATGCCTCCTATGAGCTATAATAATCAAACCTGAAAGGTCAGTTTATGATGAAGGCACAAGTACATTATGTACAGTAATTATGCATGGTCTTCAGTAAAAGAAGCCTGCCAAATAATGCATTTGGATGTGAAACCAAAAGGAAACTACAGGAAAATGTTTGCGATAGTGCCACCTCTCAACAGTGAGCTGTTTAAATAACGCTGCTCAACATCAAACAGATACGTCTGGAAAAATATGGGTGACAGTGAAGGAGAGAGGAGGAGAAAGTGGTGTGGGCACGGCGCACACCTTCACACCAGTGGCAAATCGAATCATTTTTGAGGCACCAAACGGTTGATTTTCTCCCCGCTCGATCCCCTCGCCTGGCGCTCCACATCAGTGGCTCCCTGGCCCCTGATTGGCCATGCTCTGAATGAAAGATCATAATTGACCTTGGCTACAGACAGCGAGAGGGCCAGAACTGCTCAGCCCCACATAATCAGCCCACTCACCAAAGTAAAGAGACAGGGACACGGAAAAACAGAGATAACCAGTGTGGCAGCGGCACAGCAGAAGAGACACAGGGAGAGTGTGGGTTGAGGGGAAGGGGTAGCATCAAGGAGGAACCATTTCCACAGAGAAAGGATGAAAGATAAAGAGAGGCAACCGGACAGAGACAGATGGAGAGAGTGGGAGTCTTAAATAAAAAGCCCAGATAGAGAGTGAAACGACTTAAAACGACAAGAGAGCAGGAGTGTCACTGAAATGAACATCTTTTGGAAAATCATACGACGGGTTGCGATTGCGGAGCAAAGCTACCTAAAAGTAGGTGAGAGGGGGCTGATACAGGGAGGGGACTGACATTAATATGCAGAGTGGCTGCTCACTACCCCAGCGTGGAAACGAAGAAATTGTTTATTAATGCTGCCAGCATAAAGCCTATTAATCCATGGAAAAAGGTCAACCTCCAGAAAGCTGAGCTGCATTCACAATGCTAAGCTGTTCTCATATGTATAAGAGTCACGTCAACAGTGGGCGCAGACAATGGGGGCTTCAGCAGACCTGTCTGATTAGCAAACCAAAAGGGGGAGAGGAGACAAGGACTAAATTAAGAGAGCCAGCGGTAAACAACTGGATGAATTGTGTGCACATACAGTAAACAGGATCAGTTGACAGAGAGGGAGCTTTTTATCTTGCATGATGTGCGCAGTCATGACGTGACCAGCAGCATTTGTACTGGGAGCACAGCCAGATTACTGAAAAAAAAAAAAAAAAAAAAAAAGTAAATGATTATCACACAAAGAAAAATAAAACAACTCAAACATTTTCTTGTTTATGCTTACATGACAATTGCTTTTAATTTGGAATATATGTTGTCACTCAAAAACAAACTTCGCCCTCTTGTGCACACATTTTTGTTTTTCATGAAAAGAATATCTATTTTTTTTTTTTTCTTGTTTGGGACCCTTAAAATGAATCAGTGACATTTTTTTACTTGGCAGCAGCCCAAATTATTTTATTGCCTCAAGACAATGTTGTGCAATAAGGGCACCAAAACATTGAGGACATTTATGTGTTTCTACAACATTTATTTAATGGAAAAAGTACAAACAAAGACATTTTCCATCAATAAAGTTTCTCAAAACATGTCTCATTTGTACTGTGCAGTTCACTGTCCTCAATATCTGAAGGAGTGGACAAAACAGACTCCAACTCCTTTCTTCCATAAAAGAGTTTTGTGTTCATGTCCTATGAATAGCAGTTCATACACTGACCAAAAAAAAATGACCTTTTACTAGCATACAACAAAACAAAAACCAATGAAAATGTATTCTTAATGCATCTTGGCAGGTTCATGCGCTTAAGAATATTTTTTAGTACAGTTATTATCATTTAAATGAGCTAAATACTGCAGTGCATCCTTGCTCTCCACCCGACTGTGTGCTCTTGCCGCTTTGCTTCCTGAAAGTAAGTCTGCTCTCTTCCTGTTGCATCATATCCCCTGCAGCACCTTACTGGGTTGTTCTCAAACATGTCATTAAGCATTATTATGTGTAAAAATTAAGATAAAATATTATTTGGGCTGTGGCTGAGAAAAAGGCTTTCTATTACCTGAAACAAGAGAGGGTTTGGAGAACGGATGGACAGGCCACTGAGGTTAAAACTCACCAGTTTGTGTATGTAATAAATAAATCAATAAATGAATAATAATAAAAGAAAAGAAAAACATTCAATGGAGAACAAAATTGGAGAGAATCAGGGAAATTACAGAGGACAGGTGTGACTGAGTGGGACTGAGGCCTCTCCTTGGCTCAGCTTCAAAGCAAGATTTTGCTCCATCACTTAAATAATCGTGAAGTAATTCATTTCCTGACTTACTTTGTCTTGAGAGTAATAATATATTTATCTCTGGATCTGCAGACACCAGGACCAACATGCTATCATTGTGCGCTGCTACATCTACTCGAATGTTTCATCTGATTGGAGCGGCTCAGAAACTGTTGCAAAGCTATAAGTTGCTCTGATGAGGGATTTTTCAACGAACTGACAAAGCAAATAATACCATGTTTGATGAATGACTCGGAGAGTGACTAAAGCAGATTTAAATAGTGGTTATGCATCATTAGCTCCTTGCCTGATATTATCAGAAGTTTCAACAAAACGTCTGCATTAATTGTTGCTATCACTGCTGACAAACAAGAATAGGATATTAAAAGCTGAAAGCTGAACATTAAAAACTCAGTATTCGCTATTCAACTCACTATACTACTCTATTTGAAGTGCTCATCCTTGATGAACTAATAAGGTTTTAACAAGGATTATAATGATGCCTATTGCATAATTTTGCGAAACCTTGAGAATCCTTTTGAAGTGTATTTCTAGATTAGATTTTGCCTTGTTACAGTATTTGGACACAGACATGCATTTTTCATTATTTTGTCCAACACCGTGCAAGGACTCGGGCATAAAATACACTGTGATATCATAATTTTCACTTTCCCGTGTAATCTGCATGCAGAAAGAAAAAGGTTAAAATAGATATATATTATTCATGAGAGGAGAGGTCATCGTTACCTTGATAGCTGCATTCAAAAAGCAACAAACCAGGAGAGTCCACTCAAAAGCATTTAAAGTTTGACATCGGGACATTTGACGTTGGCGCTGTGAAATGTGAAGCAGCTACTTTTTCTGGAACTTCACTGTAATCAGATAAGACATCAAACCTCAGAGACTGTGCTTGTCACAATTCTCCTCTGTGCAATGGCCTATTTTTTTTTTTTTTTTTTTTCTAATTTCCCTTTCCTCAGATCATGGAGTATATAAAGTAAATCCATTTTTGAAAGGTGGGTGACAAAAAGCACTGACGCTTTTAAAGTGTCTGACCACCAGAAGCACTTAAGCTTTCAATAAAGTTTCCCTGAAGACGGTTGACCTTTTAGCTGTTTAGATTTTTGACACCAGCCCAGCGCAAATCCCCCGGCTCATCCCACAAGCACACACTCACGCACAATCACGCCAACACATGAATGCACACACGTGTACAGGAATCCACGCACACACACACACACACACACACATGCACCTCTGAAATCTTGTTTACCGAGTGTTGCTATTCTCCGAGACTGCAGTAAACCATGAACCAAAGTTTTGACTCCTAAGCTGATGGTGACATTCATCTCTTAAATTCTTACATCTCCCTTAAATCTACACTTGCTGCCTCCTCGTTCCCTCAGGTTGTCATGTTGTGACCTAGCAGGAGACAGACGTCAAACTGTGGGATGATTCAGCAGAAGAACAGACCGGGGATGCAACACACACTGAACCCCAGAACTGAGACAAACTCCACATTCGGCGTCGATTTATACAACCAGGGTTCATTTATACAACCAGACACCTAGAGAGTGTTATCCTGTAAAGTGGCAGAAATCATCAATCCTTGAACGAAATCATTGAAGGAAACAGTTAGGTTTGCATTACAGTAAAAATATGTGTTGTTTTTGGTAAAGGGTGGCTCAAATTAATAAAAAAAAAAAAAAAAAAAAAAAAAATCACACTATCACACTATCATAGCACAGCCACAAACCTGGAGAAACCACCCACACCACCGACTGCAGATCAGAGGGGTTCCAAATAGCTCTCAGTGTGTGTGTGTGGTAGCCTGTGTGTGTGTGTGTGTGTGTGTGTGTGTGTGTGTCAGCCTCTGTCCGCAGTGTTGCTGTTGATCCGTAAATTGGTGCCAGATTGGTGTCAAGGCAGCCAGATTTTTGCTAGATTGGTTAGTCATCTCTTGTCAGGCAAGCCAGCCGTCTGCCCTCTATAACAAGTTGACAAGCATTTCTCGGACATCTCAAACACACTCACACACACACACACACACACACACACACACACACACAGATTCATGTACACAGAAAACAAATATACAGGCAGGCGTACACTGTACATGCAGAGAGGAAAATGAGAGGTGTCTGCAGGTCTCTCCTCTTTCTTTCCCTCTCTCTCTCTACCTCTCTCTCTCTCTCTCTCTTTCTCTCTCTCCCTCTCCCTCTGTCTCTGTCTGTGTTGCGTACACTCTCAGGAACAGTGTCCCAGTTTTTCAAAGAGGAAGTGCATGTCCTCTCCTTGTAGACTCACTCATGTCAATGATTCTCTCTCCCGCTATTTTGCACTTTAACATCTTCCTCCTCTCAGCTCTCACATTTACTCCATATTGACGGCAAAGCCTTAATTTGCAGGAATAAATTGTGGCACTTCAGCACAGAGACATTCAGTGCTGTTCAGGACTGCACTCTGCCAAATTGTAAAGTGCAATATCCATAGTATGACTGATGATGAGTATGTCTTCATAAGTGTAAACTAAGGGCAAACACAGAATCTAAACGTTGCTGAGTACCTCAATATCGATAGTGGCTATACTGTACGGATGACTGCTGGTGCTTTCATTAGATATTTACACTGAAGAGATTTTTGATAAACAATTATTAGCAAAGTGAATATGATGACCAAGCAGGTAGAGGCAAATAATAGAACAGCTGCAGACTGATATGTTCAGAAAATTGCATACCTTGACTGTAATACAACCTTTAAAACTAGATAAAGACAACACTCATACCATATAACTATACTCAAAATCCCAGAGGATATCTAGTCTCACAGCACCATACTGATTAATTTATATATATTGTGATTAATTAATATATCACCAGGCCTACACACAGTACTAATAAAGCAAGCAAGCCAATCATTGTTGCCTGCTAACATATAAGCTCATTAACCCCAAAATTAGTTGCTGGTGTTGTTGTTATTGTTGTTAGTGCGGAAAATTAAGCCCCTCTCTCTTTATTTGGAGAACCCATTTTGGCCAAAGGCTTCAACCATTTGAGCATGAAAAAGCCTGACATACAATCTTGCCACTAAAGTGCTCTTACAAAACAAACAGTTAGGAGACTACACAAACACACATAAATGTAATGGAAGCGAAATAAAAGGTTTGTGTGCGTGCATGTGCATGTGCACACGCTCAAGCTTGTGTGCTTTAATTTTCATATTCAGAATGGCCCGTCTTTGGCAGAGAGAGCTGAAAATGTAAATATAAACATGTAGATAATGTGATGTAACCAGTGTTGTCAGATGGGAAACAGTCTGATGAATGGCCCCGGCTTTCCCAGATAACCCCACAGATGAAGGATCATTTGATGGGCCAGCGATGTCCTGCTCTCCTGAACTGTGGTCATTTTTCATGCTTGTCTTTAACAGACTTTTAATGTACTCTTCATGATGCTCGCTGTGTTTTCCCCCGAGGCAGCAGCTGAACCGCACTTAAAACAACAAACACAAGTGGCGACGGAGCAAGGAAACTTTTTGTGAAATTGCTTGCCTCGATTAAATATGATTTTCACAAATGCCCCTTTCTATTTACAGAGGTGAATAAGCTCCTAGCCTTAAAATGCATTTATTTGAACTTGGTTAATCCGTCATCTGCCTGAAGGGCCGAGGCTTACAGCTGTGTGTGGGTCTGTGTGGCATGTCATAGAGTTCGTATTACTGTGGGATGGAGTAAACAATGTAGTAATCACACACGGGCAGGGGTTTGCAGTGCAATAGATAAACAGGATGCTGGAGCGTTACATCAGACCTACCTATTGCTACTGTCATTATACACAGTTCCCATTAAGTCCTGGGATTATACAGTATCACAGTTATTCCCCATGCGAGGAATCCTGTATGGGGATAAAGCCAGATGTTAGATCTACAGTGAGGTGAGCCTGTGTTACTACGACCAGCTAGAATAAAGCTGTGATCCTTACAAAGTGCATATTTTAATAGGTAATGCAATTCAGGGATTTGGGTACAGAGAACCCTCTGCCCGTTCTGATATTTTTGTCATTTGACTGTAAAGGAGCCATTTCGCTGTGTCCATCTCTCCTGAAACCGCACTGACCAGCAGCCAAAGCACACAGCCTGCGTGTGTGTCTGTGTATGAGGGAATGACAGCGGAGGATTCCCCAACAGTCCGTCTCTCTCTCTCTGAGGATAAAACGTGGCAGGGCTACAGTTGGAAGGCTCAGTGATTCAACCAGTCAGCCAGAAAGGAAACACGAAAACAAGCGGCCTGCCGATCAGCCCTGTTCCACCACACGCCAAAACCACTCAATCACACACTTGGTGACTTTTGTTTATTTATTTATTTATTTATTTAGCTAAAGTAAATGTCAAATATTGAACTTTACACAGTCATCTGCACATGTAGCCATGCAGAAATGTAATATATGAACATACATGCCTCTATACCAGCAAAAAGTTGGCACATATGTTACATATAGTCATCTGTGAGACCCATATGTGCTGAACATGTATATATCTTATGTATGTGCATGCATATTGGACAACAGTAAATTGACTTTATATGGTCATATACATGCACCCATACTTTCTCAATGTATATGACAATGACGCCTGATGACGCAGACGCATGAATTTATAATATGTTTTAGACATTTATGTCCATATATGAAAAGGTACCAAATGATAATACATTTCATATATTAGAATTTAACATAGACATATATGTTATATATGTACACATATTACAAATATGTCTGTAAGAGCAAACTGAGAAGCAGGGATGTAATGTCATTATCGTCACTGCTAAATTGTCTAGTGAGTACGACGCGGTCAAATTTGATGAGAAAATTTGGAGAAGATAAAATGAAGCCTGATACTTCTCGCCTGCACCTGATTTTCTCTGTGCAGGATTTCAATATAATCTGTCTTTATCAAAAGGATCAATCACAATTTAGGAGGAAGAATTCATATTAATATCTTGGCAGTGTCATCTATGGATCGTAACTGAAAGACTTCACTCCTCAGGTATTGTCATATCACACAGTGAAAGTCCTAAGGGCTCACTGCTACTAATAGCACGGATGATTTTCTGCAGCAGCATTATCAGCCTCTCCAGAGTAGAATCATATGGTCTTTTGTTTCAATCAATGTGATTAATTTTACTGAAGGATTTACAATGACTCTGTAAAGTTTAGTCAGGTGTTGTTGCTGCTGTTATATCCACACCGACTGACCAGTGCTTGAGAAAACTTTTACTAGACGTGTTTTATACCAGAGGATGGGTGAGACCTGGTCTAAAAGTGCTGAATTTAACTGCCGGATGTGTTTTATTTGACAGCCATAAAAGTGTAACCTTCCCTCTCTGAATCAGCACCTTACTGCCCTGCCAACCCATCCTCTCCTTGCCTCTTTTGTTGGTGTGTTTGTGTGCGCATACACAAAGTGTGTATTTGTGCATGTGCAAGTCTGCTGGTGAAGGAGACAGCTCTGCAGCTAGTGGAAGTGTGTGTGGGTGTATGCACATAATAACTCCTTCTGACCTGCCGGCCTCTGAGGTAAAGCTGTGGTGTAACTAAATAGCACAATAAAAACATGTATGAGTACGATTCATTCTTACTAGAGGAGGAAAATACTATTTCCATACATAATAAATGCACCTGAAACAGTTTAGCAGATGTCAGCACATTAACTACACAATAAAATGAATCTTCGGTGCAGCTTTCACAGTTCTGCATGATGTGTGACACTAATGAATATAATGCAAGTCTTAGCAGGGATGGTGTATTCACTCTAAATACATTTTGCCTGAAGACATAAGCTTATAGTCAGGAATGCAGAGCACACAAGCTCCTTTGTGCACACACGCACGCACGCACACAAACACACTTGTCACTGAAATGGTGGTTTCTAGTGCTCCCTCAGTAGCTGTTGTGTTGACTGGCTCTCAGTGTGAAGAGGGAGCCAGAGCGACACGGGTAGAGAGCCAGGCTTAGTTAAGATTGAGGAGAATGAATTTTCATGATTAACAACCTTTCTGTGAGAGCTCTCACTGTATTGATTTCTACAACTGCAGGGGTGAAGCTTGATAAAATGTTACTTCCATTTCATGGGTGGAAGTACAAAAGGACACAAAGGGATTGTTGTGGAGAAGAGGAGAAGACTATAGGGTTATTATGGCTTCAGGCGCAGTGTGAGCGCATAGGGCTTTTCTGTCACAGCAAGAGAGCCTCTATCACTCACACTGATCCACACTGTGTGAACAGCCTGAGCAAGTCTGGAACCTGCAACACTGAGGGCATGAAACAACAGCCTGAGAGGTTTCACCCAACATAAAATAGCCATAACCCTCAGGAATTCTGGTTGGCCTTGATGGGAACCGGCGTCGACGTGTTATTTGCAAAGAGAAAATCGTTGCGTCTGTTTATGGTTTCACTCCTTTCACTCCTCGAGGCTTGAGATGTTTAAAACGTCAGCCACGAGCACTGTAAGTTTGCAAGTGACACACATCCAGTGTTTGGATACTCAGTTCCTGAGGACTACTTGTGGCTTTACAAGCCCTCATCCCAATGCTGCTCATTTGCACATTACATTGCACTCGAGGCAACAAGCACAAGTGTGCCATTTGTATTTGCATGGTGCTTGACATTTACACACTGGGAAAGCAATTAGGCCAGCATTAGGGTCATTAATACAGTGAACAGGCTGGATGTGTCTGCTCTGATAGCTACTGCAATGTGTATTCATGGGGAAATGAGAATGGCATATGCACTTGTACACACTAAGACATACAGTGGTGCTCACAGAGGAGAAGAGATGAATATGCGAATTCCCTGTTCCCTGCACCCACTCTTCTTCTGTTGCTCCTTTCTTTCTACTCCTCAGTGTCATAACCACACAGTCATGCACATACACACACATAATAAAAAATGATGAAACTTTGTGTTTGCCTTAAGTGGCCCAAATCTAAGCAGCTGACTGGTGAAAAAAAGGCCCACTTTTGAACTTTTACTTTCAAGCTGTTTCTGAACAAGGAGATGGAGGAATAAAGGCAAGTGCACCGAAAACACTGAAACCTTAACCAAGTGAGCTGGATAAGAATAACTGCAGTTGCTTGCCTCTGCCAATTCAAGAATCAAGTAAAATCACAAATGAAAGATGAATAAATTAGAGAACTGATCCCTTGCTTCTCATTGCTGATGTGAACAACCTCTCAGAATAGATTGCCTATTAGGAAGGCAAACCAAAAAGGTCACAGCCTTCACAGATGAGCGGTTAATGTCTACAAACTGTTGTGCACCTGTGGTTTTA
Source organism: Myripristis murdjan (assembly GCF_902150065.1). Taxonomy (NCBI): domain Eukaryota; kingdom Metazoa; phylum Chordata; class Actinopteri; order Holocentriformes; family Holocentridae; genus Myripristis; species Myripristis murdjan. Next base: position 22,176,769 of record NC_044000.1, read on the forward strand.
AAAGGAGAGCATATTAGTGTTTATCACTCTGACTCTGCAGAATAAGGAGTGTTATTGCTACAGACGGGAACTCGCTAACAATCAGCTAATCAGTGAGACATAATTGTTGAATCTCAGATGCAGCAGAGAGCATACACACTATCTTTCTGCATAAGGAGAATGCACCCACTCAGTGTGATATATGGCGCTAATTTTCCTGTAGCTATAAGTCTTAGTGTAATGATCAGGAAGCAGGTGGTGTTATTGGCAGGAAATCTATAGATAGGAAACCGTAGCATAGCCGATCTGAATAGATTAAGACTCCCTTATGGGAACGAGTCTCCCTAAAGATTGTCCTTTAAAGGTAATCACTGAGAGGAGATGGGATCGATAATATTTCCAGCACCGAGGTGCTCTGCTTCTAACACAGCGAGAATCAGACATGCTCCTGGATGAATGAGACTATCACAGGATTGCTTGAATGCAGCCGAGTGTGACGGCTGGCAGACTGAATTCCCACACAAAATGGAAACCCATTTCAGAGGAGAAAAGAAATGTTTGTACTCTCATTTAACAGCTACAGCGAACACAAATAATGCATCACTTTGAAGCTGTCCATATTTGATTGGGGACTTTGTTGAAGCTGCTGTGATGAGAAATTAATCAATTAAAATTCCTGTGTGTGATTCTTAAGGGATGCAGTTTGGATGGATGGTCTATTTTTGTGTTGCTCAAAATGGAAAATGCTTTCAACAAAAGGTACAGTAGACAAAAGGGAGCAGCAAGCTGAGGTTGTGTGCATGCAGCACTGATTATATTGACCACAGCGGGGCTTTCCCTGGCAATCACACCTAGGAGTTCCCCCCTTCTCTTTCTCCCTCCTAATTCTCCTCCTCCCGACCGATCGATGCGCCGTTCTCTCCAGTCTCCCACTTTCTCATTATCTGTCAGCAGCACATAATTTATAGCCAACCCGGGAGCATCCATACCATGCCTGCTAACCACTGTTTGTGTGTTTTTGTCCAGTCCATTGTCATAGAGATGTAGGGATTCTCCTAGATGGATGGGTGCAGGACTCAGTGTGAGCCCTACTTGACAGATCGATAGTTGGCTGATGGCCACCGTGGTAGAGGGCCAGTCACCCGGGGGAGGAGAGTTAGCCCGGTTGGCCAAAATACAAAGACCTGCAAATCGGTATCAGTTACTTTTCCTCCAGCACTGACCTCCACTGATGGTAACTTGCCTTTTTTTATTTTCTTAATTGTAGTCTTAATGGAAAAACAAAGGGGAAAAAGACAATGTTTTTTTTCAAAGCCTACACTTCTGTATGTTAATATAGAAATATATGTTAATAAATGGCATTCTTGAAAGAAAAGTTCTCAGATTGGTTAATTTTTCTGTAAACTTTGAGACAACTTGTCCTCAAATTTAAACAATGAAAAGGTCATTTTAGACAATTAGGTTACAATTCAAAGTCTTCATAGGTTTCCTTATGTCTACATTAGCATTTATTAAAGCAAGTATACTGCTGTACCATAATGAAAACAAACAGTTTTTGCACACTTCAGCTTTAGCCAAAGTGTAACCAAAGTTAAAAATCTTCTTCTCATTTAAGTAAACCACAAGCATGTGTAATGCAATGTGTAGCCTAATATATCAAACCAAGTTTTGCACTACCTGATAGACAGCATTATTATTGAGAATGAAATTTTTAATTCAGTCTCTGAGCTTCAAGGGTAATTAAACAGAATAATCAATTCAGGCCCTGTTTTGAGAAGTTCAGAAGTAGGACAAGTAAAGACATTTGTAAGGAATGAGACTGTTACTAATAAAATAATGAATAATGAGGAATTGCTCTTAAGAGCCTTCTTAAAATTTTCCTTCTTTCTTTCATTCATATATCCCGCACCACAGGATGATACTGTAACATAACCAGCAAAGACGTCTATTTAAATGTAAACACTTATGTGGGTGGTGGCAGGCCCTTTTTCCCAACTTCCTGCATGCCACATGAACCCAGCAGGTTCATAGTGAGGTTCAGGACAGGGAGTGTTTACAGACTCTCTCTTTCTGCTCACTGCATCCATTACATATACCTTCATATTCCTCCCAGAACGCTCAGTCACAACACTGCTTTACTGTACATCATAAATATGTGTCTCATAAACCAGTGATGCAGGAAACAGCTGCACGCGCTTTTTCCCTAACACTGTAATTACCCTGAATAAACAGGGGAATAACAGAATGATCGAGGAACAGAGGGAGATGTGAAATTAATAGACCTTAAGCTGTTGACCTGGAAAGAGATAGAGGACAGATCACCTGGTGCTGTATATTTATGAGTTATTGCTCACAGAGGCATAAACCCCAGTGGTAAAGCCAAACACAGCATGGAAACTACAGGCTTTCAGGTGGACCCCTGTTTTACGGTGGGCGGCTCGCTGTTGTGATGCAAGAGTCTTCATAGCGGTGGGACGGCTCAGACTCCAGCTGGGACCCCCTGGATGCACAACAACACGGTGACAATCGACATGAATGTGTATACAAATAAATAAGGTGCTCTCTGCTTCCTCTATGGCAAAGAGCCAAAGGATAACACCAACCAGCTCGAAATTAAGGGGTAATTTAACCCCTTGAGCTCTGATTTCCCATTAAAATTCCTCTATGGCTTCAAAGTTAGAAAAAAAAAAAAAACATATGGCATTATTTTATACATATTTTCCTGTCTCAGCAGGGCAAATTGTATCTGTGGAAACCGTGGGATCTCCACTTTAGTGCATTGATCAAAAAAAAATTCTGGCATGCCAAATGTTTTAATAACAAGCCACAGTGTACATACATTAGCGAGGCATTATCTGAGCAGCCATCAATAACAAGAGCGGGATAACATGGCTGAGGGCCAGTATGTCTATTCTTAGCTCCTCTTGGCCCCCGACCACCAGTTCACCAGTCTAGCTTTGACGCTTACCTCCGACCTTGTTGTTCATTAATGCATGAAGCTGCTCTCCCTCCAGCCCTTATGACCAACACCCTTCCTGACACTGACACTACATTAGAGGCATAAGAGAGCAATGCGTCGGAAATAATGAGGCTCCCCCCACCTAAAGTCTGAGGCTGACTTTCCTCCAGAAGGGAAATCATCTGAGTAATTAGGTAGCAGGGATCTGTGGGAACCTGAACATATTATTACCCATCCCCCGCTGCTTTGGCTGACATGTCAATGTGTGTATTATGTGCATGCATGCATGTATGCATGTGAGCAGTCTGTGAGTGTAAATGCTGAAATAAACAGTTTGCGCAAACAAGCATGCCACCAAATTGCCTGAATTCGATTTCATGAATAATTATTGCCAAGTTTACACTATTACACTTTCCTGTGGATGCAATTCATTCATGACAACTCTCACAATAACAAGTTATTAATGGTCGTTCGATAGCAATATGTTTGGCGTAATAGATGTTCTTTTGTAGCTTGCTATTGGAAATGCATACGACTTAAGTCAGGAAGTACGTAACCCACACACAGTGGATGAAAGTAGATATAAACAGGTAGAGTAGTGGAGGGGGTGGGTTAGTAAAAGCAGCACGAACGCAGCAGCAGACTAGCAGCCTACACAGAGAGTTTCACTATGAGTGAGTGGCTGTCATTTAAACATTTGACATTACAGTAGGTTGTGCGTATGCTGATTTGTTCACTTTTGTAGTAAATGCACGCTGCTGAGTCAGTCCAATCGGCTGAAGCTACAGTGTCTAGACTGAACCTAAGCTTACACAGAATTGAAATTTGTAGGCATGGTTGTAGAACAAGCACCTTTTGAAAAGAGTATTAAACCAGTGCAGTGTGCAGCCTTTTGCATATCTTCATGCTACACACATTTGCATTCATAAAAAGGCCACCATTCATTAATTCAGCAGCAATTTTCTGATTTGAGATAAGGAATAAGAGCAAATGACATGGAAGAATTAACTGTGTGAGAACAAAAGATCAAAAATATATCTGGATGAACCCTGTCTGAATAATCTTGTAAAAAAATGATCAAGCAGGCAAACTGGCCGAGCTCGCTGTGTCTTCTAAGGCTGAGGGCTTGTGCTCAGCAGAAGCAGGTGGTGAGGTGATGCAGCAGCCTCAGAGTGACGGTCGCTGGCACAGCGTCCTTCTGCTGCTCTTCCGCCACCTCCCAATTGCAAGTCTTTATTTTTAACTTATTTTTGGACACCACTTTTGTTTTCATGGATATTAGTCACCAATCAGTACAGGACAGAACTGGTGACAAGTGATGTGAGCCAAAGTGAGACTGCATTATATATAGCAAGAGGCTTATAATTTACAACTTCTCTCAACCTCTGAAGATGAAACAACTGGATGAAGGCAAACGGACAAAAGTGAAATGAAATGTCCGTTAAATGTTTGTAACATTACAGACAGGTAGCTCTATAGACAAGAGTAAGCTACTGCTAAAAAGGCAGGGGAAATACACCAACCAAAAAAAAAAAAAAAAAAAAATGGCTGCACAATGGCAGTGATACAGTTCATGCTCTTAAATTAATTAATTTTTGTGTCAAGACTTGTATTTATTTTTCATTTGGATGAGACAGAACTGAAGCAGCTAATGTCAGACATTTAAGGCACTCAGCCAATGGGAGCAAAGCAATGATGGACCTGTAGTAATTTAGTTTTGTTTTTAGAGGAATTGGAAGTGAATTAACCCTTTGTGGGGTGGATGAAATGGCAGCTCATCACTGGAGGGATTCTGAGGAAAGTCAGTCGTGCATGCACATGTACAATATAGCTGAGAGTTTGTATATTCTGCGAAATTTGTTTGCTCTAATATAACGTTTGAAGAATTTTTACTACACCATCTTTCTTTCCCGAATAAGACAAAAGAAAAAGAAATCAAATATTATAGCGGGGGAAAAAAACGACTGATGTCTGATTTATCATAGCATTTTGCCATCTGATTCAATATAAAAATGCATTAATCATATAAACAGAACTGGACTAATCCTGCCGTTCCATAGGGAATACTTGAAATTGTGCAGGCAAAAGCAATTATCTTTAATAGATTCCAAGTAAAAGATCCCAGCCACTTGTAAACAATAAAGTGATGAATTAATATTGACAAACTTGCGTTTCCTCAGGTCCTCTTAGGAATGGAAATATGAATAAAATTGCATTTACAAGGCCAAAAAATATCTCAATTAGGACAGTGTTCTATCAGTCGATGCCAAAAACCGATGTCTACAAAAGCATAAAAAACTGGAATATACGGGTCCTGGGTGTTACATTGGCTGCGATTAAAGAAAAAAAAAAAAAAAAACAGCCAGACTAGCTCTAGCGAGGCACCACATAACACTTTTTTGAGCCAAGACCCTGTAAGTGTTCTACATCTATTACACTTACGGGGTCTTTCCTTTAAGGGGACACAGCATGATATCGCAGACTCTTTGGAAACTATATTCGTCAGTAACAAACATCTGAATAACCAGGGAGCCCAGTTTTTATTCAGAAGGTCCGTGATCTCCACTTAAAATCACGCCTCCTCCCCCCGACGCCTTCACCTGTGGGATATACAGCAGCTTTTACGCAAAGAACTGGCAGAAGGACCATTTTCATTCATGGCAGGTTTGTAATCAACACCAATAAAACTAGTTCACACAAAGCCATCTGTTGGGCATCTACACACATGTTACATGAAATCACACACACACACACTGTCATTATCCACCGTGAAAGGAATGTGCTACAAATGTGAGACTGTGAAGCAATGCCACACTTCTGTGTTAACCCTCATATATCTACTGACTATATTATTTACATTTCTGTTCTCCATGCTGTGTGCACATTGCAAGGTTAGCGTTTGCCGTAATATGGCGATACTTTCTTATTTCAGGCTTGCAGATCAGTTTTTAGCCACGCTTAAGTTATAGATGCCAGTGCTATCAGCAAGACTAGATATGGAAATACTAAAAGATCCACGTTGTGGTTGCGGAAGATGCAGAGATAGATGTGGATGCTCGCGACTCTGGAATTAGACTTTTTTTAAAATATGCAAATCTTTGGCGAAAATACTTTGAAAGGTCTTCTTTAATATCAGGTGGAGCCCTATTCTTCAGAGGGCGGTTGAAAACGCCCAGCAGAAATGCCATGTCTTTGAAAAGAGGCCCGAGGATGAAAGCACAGGAGCAAAAGGCATCCGCGGGAGGGTGTCACTAATAGGCAGAACTTTTGGGAGCAGCGTGAGAAAAACGGTCAGAGAGTGGAATGATGAATAAGAAAGTTGGTGGGGAAATATCAAACACCGCAAACCCCAGGGACTCTTGGATTCCACGTCCTCGCAAGAATCACTTGGTTTCACATCACTGACTCCTGTATAAGCTGCTCTTTTCTATTCTTTCCTGTGCACTGCCACTGTCTCCCCCGTTTTCAAATTTATGCCAACCGAGGGAGAGCACACATCAACCACCTTGGAGCTTTCATACAGCCCGAATTAGCCGCTAAAAGAAACAGATGCCCTCGTGTTCTGTGTTCATAAGGCTGATGTTACAGCCTTTTAAAAGCCAGGCCAAAGCCACTGTACCGCTCCAGATTGGTCCTCTCAAGGATTCCATTTCTAAAAGGGCCACTCAATTGATGTGGCAAGTCAATTTGACAATCATGAAAGGTAGCACTAACAAGTGCAGGAGCCTGATAAAGCCTGCAGTGGGAGACTCCAGTGAAGTGAAGGAATAGGGGACCAGCTCTAAAGAAAGCCAGCCGACCGTGAAATGCCCAACCTTTACACTAGAGAGATGGTGGAAGACTGTATTAACAGGACAGAAAAGCCACAACAACATCAGCAACAAGGAGTTGCATTCTCTGACACCAACATTTCATCATAGGTAACAAAACTAAACAATCCAACACTTCCTTAGGCTTGTCCGGGCTGTAATACTGTAGCCCCCAGAGAATAATGAAGATATTCATGTTTTATCTCCTTCAAATTTGTCTGGTTTTGCTATTTGCATAAACAGCGCTATTATAGTTGTCTAGAGACTACCATAAATCCTGTTTCTACTAGTTCCTACAACGAACAGGGAGAAATCCCCCTCCTCTTATTATTATTCAGGAGAAATGCCTCATCCTGGGAACAACCTACAGGAGAAATTAGCCAGGAGTTTATTGGCCAAGATACAATAGAAGCAGATTGAAAAGGGACGAGATGATTGAACTCTCCTTTATTCCATGGCGAGTCCTTTGTGCCGGGCTGCACAGTCACTTTGATGCTATCTCTGTCACTCGGAGCCACACGCTGCGCCTAGGGTGCCTCGCACAAAAGAATATGATGCACTACCAGAGACCTTGAATGGGCTTTCCATCTCTTTTCTGAAAGACTAGCACTCTCCATTTTATTCTTCTCATCTGTTAAGAAATGGAGTGTCACTCATTATCAAAGTACGTCATCACAGCAAAAGCTTTGGTGCTTCATTAATTATTGTGAAAGAACTACTGACCGCATTAATTCCAGTTAATAAAATGGCCTGAGCGGGTAACACATCGCAGTAAGGGTACACGAAGGATCATGAATTCATGAATGACCTCATTCATGAAAAAGTATTAATTCATGCATGTAAGACTTCATGAATGGCAGACTTCAGGTAAATAGACAGACCTAAACACTGGCCAATCACTGCACATAGCACATGAATTCTGCTGAAATCCAGGTACTGTAGTCATCTTTAACTAGGCATTAGCTTCTCATTAATCAAGTTTATGGCCCCACCAAACGAGGTGAATTGGTCCTTTAACACTGATGAACAATGTTTTATTAATCATGGAAAATTGTGAAATGACATGAATTAAGGGTTGGTTGCTTTTGAGTTAGAACAGCCTTTGCTATCTATTATGGCATCATGTATTTATAAAAATGACAAAAAATTGCAAGTGGTGTCAAATTAAATCAGAATTGATGTCCTATTTTGGCCATATCAATTTCCATATATTAGAAAAGGTGTAAACATTTTAATAATCATTTATGTAACAAAGCAATATTACTACATAAATGTCCCACTAGAAGAAATTTTTATATTAAAGGTGAATCTCAAACAGTTCAAGATAGAAAATTGATAATATTTAGAAAAAAACGTTGAATGGATAATCCATGCAAATTGAAGCCAACAAATTAAAGCCATTTCAGATCGCAATACTGTTGCTGAACATGCAGTGATGCAGTGATGTCCACTTTAAAAAGATAGGACAGTCTGAAAAGGTTTGCTGAAACTTGCAGGGTTTTTTTGAGCAAGAGCCTGCAGCTTCAGCTATTCTAAAGAAAAAAGGTGATGGATCCTCACTGGACGTTAACACAAAACAAACAGCTAGTTTGTATGTTTGTATTTATGAAAAGCCCACATTAAAAGTAGTTTTGATGGTAAAGGTGGCTTCTTACTAGACATTGAAAAGAACTATGCTGTTTGTGAAAGCCTTTTGTTTGTTTAACAGTTTCAAGCATGATTATAGACCTTTTTTAAAAAAAAAAAAAATCAGTTATTTCAGATATATTCTAAAGGCACTGAAAGCTCCTGTTTTAAAGTTGTTATGCTGCACCCTCTCAGCTTTTCCCAGGCATTGCTGCTGATTTAACTGCCTTGTACTGCTTTGGGGAATAAAGCAATAATGAGCAATGATCATGTATTATTTTGCCAGCTACATAATAAAAACTCAGTTCATGTCATTTCATGATTATGGCATCATTGATTACACATTGTTCATCAGTGCTTGAGAAGGACCAATTCACCACTTTAGCTGAGGGGCCACAAACATAAAAAGCCATGAGAAGGTAATGCTTAGTTAATGTTAACTAAAGTACAGATGTTAACCACAGTACCTGGATTTCAGCAGAATGATGATTGATGATGATGATCATGATGCTTGAAATACATTTGTTTTTGCATTAACTGATGTTTTGTTTTTGCATGTGTTATATGCATGCATGAGATTCTGCTGATTCTTGTATATTCCGGATAATTCATGAGGTCTTACATGCATGAATTAATGCTTTTTCAAGCTTTAAGTCTTCCATGATTTCAAAATAATTCATGTCCCTTTACCGTGAAGTGTTAGCCCTGAGCTACATATAAGGGGGGAAAAAAGCAGCTGTTCAGCACCTGTTTATTTCCTTGTGTGCTGTGTCCCTGTAAAATCCACCATGTTCCTCTGCATCAGTGCAATCTTCAAAAGTATTCTCTAAAGATGTGAGTGCACTGTAATCAAATACACCTAATGGTTAGAAAAGGTTGACTGCGAGCTCCTTGCTAACAAAAGAAGAGAGAGTGGTAATGGGAGGAACGGTTGTACCGTGCTTTCAGAGGAGGACAGAAGAGACGGGAGGTAGGAGGAGGTGGAGGAGGAAGATGAGATGGAGGAGGATGAAGAAGTGTGATTTTGCAGGCTGCCATTACCGGAGTAATTTACACACAGAGGAGCACAGAGAGACCTTTGAGTGGGTGGGTGGATGGTTGGGGGTCTGATCAGAGCCTCCATTAGTACAGAAATAAGCTACAAATGGAGCAGGAGAGCTGAGTGAAGAGAGGAGCAGGGCTGGAGTGCACACTGTCAAACTGTGTGGAAGGAACAGGTCACTCTGATCACGCTTAAAGAGACCCACTTTAAAGCTGCGCTGCCGTCAATACATCTTAAGCCTTCTGCCATCACTGTAGGAATCACATAGTGTACTACTTAGGCCTACTGCGCCATACACATACTATCATTACCAATTTATGGTGAAAGATTTGTGAGTGGAGGGGCACTATTTAATGTATACATATAAGTCTTGCATTAGTGCTGCACAAATTAATTCATTCTTGTTAATTAAACAACACAACCACATGAGCAGGGAGTATGATAATTAACATTAAGGGGTAGAGCAAAAGTACATCAAGGATGCTATAAAAAGCAAGCAGGATTTCTATAATGGCTACATCTGCAACAGTTAAGGTTGTTTCTGAAAATCGCTGTCTTCATTTACAGGTTATAGCCAGAGACGGGATGAAACCGAGAGGGATCACTCACTGGCTACTTCTGTTTTCACGTCTGTAAAAAATAAGAAGATCTTGGTGCTGAAACTTTATTCAACTGCACTTATTTTCTAACTATAAAACCACATGAGGTTTATTTGCCTGAGCAACATATTTGAAATATGCATGATCTCAGCAGCACTGCAGCATGTTTAACAGGTGTCAAACTGTCTTCTGTGTCATGTTCAGAAGGGATGGATTTGCTTCTCCTATTTACAATGCACAATAGGTAATAGTGAGTTTTAAGTAATAGTGCTCACAGTATGAACAGCAAACATTAACTTCATGAGGGCTACTATGAGCAGCAGCTACCTTGTTAAGGACATCACCTCTCATTCGTTTTGACCTGAGTTACACCTCTCCCCTCCACCCGAATCGTCTTGGTTAAAGCAACCACACGTTAATACAGAGTGTGTCTGTGTGAAAGAGAAAGAGTATGTGTACAGTCAACCCACTTTGCAAATCATATTCCTTCCTTAACAAAATCCATAGGATTCTAGGTCAGTCCTCCTCAAATGAAATTCATTTCGCTGCTTTCATCAAGTGGTGATTAAGTCTTAGGAATTCCATGGGAATACTCGCGCACCCTATACAGTAAGAGGAGTGCTCCTCTATTCATGCTCGGTAATGAATGAAGATGGGGAGGCAAATGGTAATTCCTGCTCTGCGCTTTGAGGATTAGGAATATGCAGACAGGAGAGGGTGTAGGCGACAGTGATCCTGATGGATACTCCTATCTGTTGGAGGAGCACTGCTTGGGATGTTCTTCCTGCTGATTGATTTGGCTGACTGGGAGAAGACAGAGAGGAGGGGTGGGGCTGGGACCATTATCTGTCCCTGGGTGAGGTCTTACTGCCACCTTGGCTGTCTAGCCTGCAGACGCCTAGTTTATTTTAAAGAAAGATCGTCGATAAAAATGGCTATTCTTCATACGGCCCACCTGTGGTCAGATCTCAATACAGCGGCGCACTTTAATGACAGAGCCTAGAAAGGAAATGCTGTCCAATTTTAAATACGTTTGAAGGTGAACAAAATCAAAGAATTTCTCTGCTACAACAAATATCCACCTGATTTTAATAAGGTAATGGACCAAAAGATCGATACTTAATAATAAACGGTTAGTTGGTAATAGCTCTGAAACGGTTCACATGGGAGGGAGAAATAAGTGGCTCCTTCCTGATGCATTTCACCTGATGTAAATGATTTTTTTCTTATGGAATGAAAACATCCAACTCTGGGGGCATTTAACCTGATAAATAGAAATCTATATGCATGAATTTCTGCTTAATGGGATTCCTAACCTTCACAGAAATGCAATTTCCCCACTGCAGGGGTGTCAAATATCTGAGACAGGCTCAGTGCCCCTTATTGTAAACATTAACTCTAGACAAGTCTACAATCTCCCTTTGGTCTAACAAATGAAACATGATATTAATATGATTTCTTTTGCCTATAAATGCATGCATGATAAAATATAGCAATATGCTTAGTATACAGATGGAAACATCACTGAAATCATTACCCATTTTAGACTCAATTCATTATGCTGTGTATATATTTCACAAAATGCATTTTCTCCTTTGAAGCAAAATTATATATATTTTCTAAGATATAGTGATATTTCACTATTAGAATAGAAGAGAACAGAGTAGAAAGCTTACTGATGTGTACAGATGGCCCTCCCCGTTCATGGCGATGTATAACCCTGTCTTCACGGACTGAATGGCAACAACTCTGAGGCCCACAGGAATAAGGTTGAACAAAGCTGAAAGACAGACACACACACACACACACACACACACACACACGCAAAGAAATATCACCAAACACATTGTCTTACACAAAACTAACCATTAAGTGCACATTAAATACAATAGAAAAAATAACATTATGGTGTAATCCATCACCCAAATGCAAAGTGCCTATCATTAACGCCTCACAAAGCATAGATAACACAATAGCTAGCCGTTGTATTTAGGTAATCTCTGGAGATGAACTGCCGCCTGGCTGGTGAGTGTGACCAGCCTTGCATAGCTTGGACCACCCTGAGCTACCTGGAAAGTAGCTGTAATTGGGGCCACCACTGGTGCGTGGCATATTTAATAGCCCCTTTGTTGTTGAGGCGGACTCCTTGGGCCTGTTAGGTAATGGCTATTGTTTGTACTGGTGAGCAATAACAGGACTGGCCAGGCTGTGACATTAAGTTTGAACGTATGGCATGACTTAAATGTACTGTGTAATGAACTCCGCTGACCTCACAGGTAATTGGTATTGGCGGATTGGGTCCAGGTGAGGGATGAGATGACCACTGTGAGTATGGTTTATGGTGGCAGCAGGCCAGTTTCACAAACCCATACGTTGTAAATGGTCAAATTTTGTGTGCAATAGTGAAAGCCAGCACTTGCTTTGGCAGTGCATTATCAGTTAAATGCAGGGTAATTACATATGTTAGATCAGTATCCCCGTTGTGCTACCTGTGCTGCTCAGTGTTTCAATACATCTTGTAATCAGCCTATCAGATGTGGCATGTGCGACATCTCCTCACGGCAACAGGAGAAAGTGACACAATGCAGAGTGTCAAGCTAGCGTTAGCACCAAGCACTGAAATCAAATTAACCAGCTAGCCTGAAGCGCTAGAGGAGCAGTGCCAGAACAAGCTAATAATACCCTTTTCTCCCCATTAAGCCTACTGTTTCCTGGTCCACTTTCCCTCTCAGAGAAAAGGACAAATCTGCATGATCCTGTCCCTGTCATTTAAGAACACAGTCTGCCCCGAAAGCTCTAAAATAATTTGGCGATGGAAAAGAATATCTTTATTATGATGTTTTCATAACACTGAAAAAAAAAAAAAAAAAAAGATTAGCTATATTTCATTGTGTGCTCTGATTTTAGGATTTCATGCTATGTTGTGTGTACACAGCTGTCACATGGAGCTGTCGAGGATGCCAAGAGACCGTCAGGTTACTCACAGGAATTACTGCTGTCATCCTTGGTCCCATCAAGAGAGCCATCGGGGTTCATTTGCAAGTAGTATCCCTGCCTGCAATATAACCTGGTCACTATACCCTTGAGCTGGGGATCTGTGTGAGAGAGAGACAGAGAGAGAGAGGGGGGGGGGGGGGGGGGGGGGGGGGGGGGGGGGGGGGGGGGAGAGAGAAGCAGGTTATAGATTAGTATATTATGCCAAAGCCACTCCAAAATAACGGATCTTCAGAAAACAGACAAACACAAACAAAAACAAAAACAGAAGTTAAATGGGATCTGCAGCAGAAAACCAAATTAGCTTGTGCAGTATCAACAAATCAATAGCTGCTGCTTTAGTGTACCAGGGATATTGTAATATGCTGTTTTCTGAGGGCGTTAACAGCAAGGCGCCATAAAACACTGTGCAGAAGTATTTTACAATACTTTATGACCCTAGTGTATTTTCACAAGCAAATCCTGCAGCCAAAATTCAGTGCACATAAGCCCTGCCCTGCTCAGAGATAGGCCATCCAATTATAGGCTGCAGAATTAATCTGTGGCTGCCTGGCTCCCATAATGAACCCAATAGCACCCTCTCTGGGTCCTTAGTGTGGGATGTAACAGCTACTGGGCCCTGTCCCTTCCAGCAAACCCAATGGGGGAATTAGCTACATATCTAAATAAATCACCTCTGTGGTAAAAACGCCCAGGCCGACTAAACCTCAACCAGTCTTGTTGTACTCGCACTGGCATTTTGTATTTTTGCACAAAGGGGGAAAAGTGAATGTGAGAATGTTGAACAATTTAAAGAGTGAACGAATGGAACACCGAAAGCAATACATTTCAGTAAACCTGCAGGCGCTTGTACCTGGGGATGTCTCGTTCATCTGTGCATGTGAGTGTATGTGTGAGAGAGGTTTCTATGATTGTATGTGTACCTGCACAACCCCTTGGGTCATATACCATCAACATTATCTTTATCATAGAGACAGCCATCACCCCAGATTTCATTCTAAGAAAGCCCTGAGGAGGCGAACAATCACCTTCACCTGAGCCCGTAACATTCTCCATGCTTCTGTGTGTGTGTGTGTGTGTGTGTGTGTGTGTGTGTGAGAGAGAGAGAGAGAGAGAGAAAGAGAGAGAGAGACAAAGAGCTCGGCCACAAAGCTCAGGAGGTCTTGCTGAGGGCAGAGACAGGCATTGGCTGTACTTTTTTTTTTTTCTCTCTGTGTATAGCTCAAGGCAGTCTCCTCGGAAATGGTTCTGTCGTTTGGTGGCATTAGGAAGCACTGAGACCTTTCACTGCTGCCTGAAAAGAGGAGAAAATGCCTTTCTGCTTGTGCGAGAAGACTCGCCGAGCAATACCAGCATCACAGCATTCAACAGCACTGCTTTGTTGCCTGCCCAGGACAATGACAAGGTGGCTAAAGCAGAATCTGACTGTCACACGCGAGGGAGCCTCTGCCGAGCATTGAGGAGGCTGACAGGACAGTGACAGTATCTCTCTTGTTAACAATGCAACTCAGCCTGGTCAAAATTGTTGCAGTCATTCGGTGAGGGGCACACATCACCCTTTCGCATTCTGATCTTCATCTGACAGACACGGTGGACGATTTACATGAGTAACGAACAACATGAGCCCTTTCATCTGTGAATGGGATATAAAAGCCAATCTTTTACTGCCCTGTCAGTTTTCTACCTGTATCACCCTCTAGCCTACCCACAACCTGCTGCCCTTACAAATCAGAAACTCAGAGTGCATGTGTGTGTGTGTGTGTGTGTGCCTGTATGTGTGTGCTCATTCTCGTATGGCCCAGTGCCCTATGAAAGCCTACAAAGGGATAGCATGATGAGGCTGACACATCAAAGGTAGCTCTCCGGGCAATGAAAAACTACCAGGGCGGAGAAAATACAGGAATGCAAATGGACTAGTGCCTTTATAGAAAGAACTCATTGGCTAAATGTTAATTGAGCAATTCTTCTTGCAAATATATATGGAAAAGACACACTGGTATTGCCCATCAAGCCACTTAGCGGTAGATGCACAAGCTTTTATAAAGCATGAGGAGCATGAGAATATGCAGATGCACGGGAACATAGGCTTACTCGCCAGCTAGCACACACTTTTTCACATGGATTTTTAATGAGTGTGCAATCCCCTTGAGCAAGTACACTTGTGAGGACACACTGAGATGGCTAGCCTACAATCAATTAATGACTTTGATCAGCATCATTTAAACAATCTGTGGGAGTGAGATTGATTTTGAAGCTGGTTCAGAGGGGGGCTATCTGTAATAATTAAAGCAGAACTGGGTGCGGGTTCCGTGCGTATACACTCACACGCTGTATGTGTGTGTGTGAGTACATGCATGTGTGTGAATGTGGCTATTTCCACATGAGGGTGAACTTGGCTCCTCCATCATGCTATAAATCATGTGATGCCGGCCATGCTCCCCGGGGGAAGCCAGCCGGTCTCTCACACAAAACCTGGATTCCCCCTTTAGTTTAGAGCTTCTGTAGTTCTCGGCTGAAATCTGTAACATTTTACCTAATTTGACGAATGAGAACTAAAAGATAAAAGGCAATTGCACAGTATGTGAGGTAAGAGTAATATGATAGCAGACATATAATCTTATTCTACATGGTGTTGCCAGTGGTATCCAATGCAATCATGTCTGCCCATGCATTATTTATGACTGTCAGCTTAACACTGGACATCCATGTGTCCTGCTACATACACTGTGGTGAAACGGCTAATGGATTTTTATAACACAAACGCGTTGGACACCCATGGGTGCAATTCGTGCTGAAGGCTGAGCTTATTTTTGGTCATCAGATGAATGCTCTAGGTTTCAGGTCAGTTCTAGATTCTTTCTTTTTTTCTGATACAAAGCAACCATCTTTTAAAATCCCTCATTGCATTGATGTTTGCCTATTTCTTTGTAAAAAAGAAACGCTCAGTGTTTTTAGAATGACACAGCGTTTTCAGTGCTGTCAGAGTAGCAGTGAGGGGTTGGATATGGTGCATGCACTCTGAAATATCCACGTCTGCTTCAAAAACATCTCCCTGTGGAGAGTCTCCCCGTCAAAAAGATGCTTGACTCATACACACGCTTTCTTCTGTTTCCCATTGACTTTCTTTGTTTCTGTTAACCTGTCGGTTTCACTCTCCTTGTCCATCTGTGTGTCCCCTCTCTGATACAAACCCAAACAGTAAAGCAACAGAGCTGGGGTATCTTCCTCTGTTTACTTTAGCTGGACATTCACAGTCCCATGATTTTGCTTTTTGCAATAGCTGTCTGTTTCTACATGCCACTTCCTTGTTTCTAGGGAGACAGAACAGCCATTTGGCAGCAGCAGGGGGGTTTCCTTCAAAAACAAGTATCAGAACCATAAGACCTCAAACCGTGTCATTCTGCAGTAGAAGTACCCTATGCATATAAATTGAACTGTCACAGACAAGTCGTGATGTTGCTTATTTTTTGCAAAGTGGCCTCCCGAGCTCCCTCGTCCTCTCGCTGTCTCATTTTCTCTCTTCACCCCTCCTCTCACCCTGCTTGTATCTCCTTTGTCTATCCAGCTCCGTCATCCATCTCTCTCTCTTGTTTCTATCGCCCCTAGAATCTACACCTTTTCTCGCAAAGGCAGATAAAGACAAATGTTAAATTCAGTATTATGTATGGTACACACACACACAAACACACACACACACACACACACACACACACACAGCAGCAGCAGCAACAACAGCAATTGTAGACTGCCGTCAGCTCTGCCCTGCCTGACCCACTTTGGATGCTTCTGGAATAGGAGAAGGGCTTTTCCAGCCTGCATAGGAAAAACCCCTCTGTGTTGCCTCCCTCTGTTGTCATGGAAAAGTGGATGAAGCAAGGAAAGCTGCCGCCGCCCCTTCTCCGTTTCTCTTATACCAACAACAACTCATGTCACATCAGCAGCAACTCCTATAATGCAGATAATTCAGAAAGCCTGCTGATGAAGCACTTGTGTTTGACTGCATCCTGTCAACATACTATTCAATAAACCGTCATTGTAAAAGGAAAACATTCACCTCCAAATGGGCTTTTCCGTTGCACTGATCTATGTAACGGGATCTAATGATATATGGGTGTAATCTAGTCAGCTAATGAGAGCCAGAGCAGTGAGATTATGGGTGAGCCACAGCTGGACGTGCCCCCATCACACTCGGTGGATGAAGTGTAATAGGATTTACAACTCTCAATTTTAATCCGCGAAAATCTATCTGATCACTGGTTCTGCATCTGCTGTCAAAATCCATGGACAATTAAAAATCACCCCGAGTTGATATGATGGATACAAACACAGTATTTCAAACATGTTTCCATAAAGTAGAGGACAAGGACAAGAAACAACATCTATGCACTACGATTAACTCACTGTAGAGCACATCAATGTAGTATTTTCTGTTCATTTTGAATGTATTTTCTAATATTTCACTATGTGAGAAGTAGGCCATATTTAATGTATGCTGATGATCTGAATGTATAACTAACAAATTCATTATGGCTTTGCATTTTTGATGAATATACAGTCAAGTTTATACTGTCTATGCCTGTTTTTGGTGACTGCTCACACTGCGCACTGAGGGGAATCCTGATCCTGGAGCATTTACTTTGATTGATGGGGTGTATACCATAGAGTCCACAGCTATTCTAAACATTATTTTCTGACCAGGCTGTTGTAATAATACTGCAGAAACCAGGTTCAAATGAAATGAACATAGATGTAAAATGGAAGAAGGAGTATTCTTTGTTTGTTCATAGTCAAGATTATATTATCTGAGTGTGTTGGACTAAAAGGCTCATTACTGCAAAAACAATATTTCATGTTGCCGCCTATCAGTACATGCCATACCCATAGCAATCCAATTCCTGGCCACACCTTAAATGATTAATGCTCAAGGCAAAGGGAATATTTGTTTTAGAGTAAATTTAAAACACCTAGTGCCCTCACCGTGAGAGATCTCAGCGGGAATTTTATTTTGGCTTAAACATATCATGTTGTGAAAGGCACGAAAGCTATGTTCTCTGCAGGCCCCCTCTAAGCTCTCACGGGAAGTCCAATGTGTTTTCACTGGGGGATGGCCTGAAACGAAGATGACTGTGGTGTCTGCCTACATTATCACACCACATATGATGGGTGGTGCATTCACCTAAAATGTCCTTCCGGGGTCCAATATTAAATTAAGCTTAGCAAACAAGCCATTAGTCCTCTTTAGCTGGGTGCGCTTGTGATACAGTGAAAGAGAAAGAGGGAGAGAAATAGAGGTGGTGGGGGTACACCCAGAGACCAGTGGTCTGATATCGCCTGGTAAAGATTTTCCCAATTCTCAAGAGAGGTGGAAATTAATGAGGTATATTCCCATTAAGCCTTTAATCACAAATAACACAAATTAAAGCAAGAGACAACAGAGTGTTTGCCCTGTGTTCTGATTAGAGGTCTATCATCCAGAAACCAGGACAAATCACCCATTTCAGAGGAGCTTTCCCCCCATTCTGTTTTCATTTTGGTGGGGAGCGTTTCTCTTCTCCCAGACAGGGGGGTCATGCTTTGTGGAGCCCCAGAATGAAACTCACCAGTCTTTCTCATGGCACTGCCACTGTGGAATCTCATCATTATTCTCAGGCTCAGTGAGGCCCTGGGTTGCTCCAATAAAATGGCCGGTGGTAGGTGTGTTGTTTTCAAGGCATTTCAGGGGTAATTCGTCACTGCAGGTTAACTTGGCAGCCGCATCTCTGACTCCCAGATTTATTTGTGCCAGATCCCCCTTGTTCACACCCAGGACAGGTACTAAGATATACACCATACCAGACAGGCCCCTTGCAGAGCATATTATGGTTTTATCAGTCCCATCTATTGGCGTGGCCAGGCATTAATTCCCCTCCTGAATGACAGCAGCTTCTGTCCACATCTCTGATCTGTGGGCCTATTGGACACTGCCGAGGATTTCAGACACAAAGACAGGCAGATACGCCACAAGCAAATTCTCAAATGAAAGAGGCAGACAGACAATTATATGTGCCCACACAGACATACAGGCACCAATACACACAGACTCTCACACATACACACAGTGGGTGTAAGCAGAAACAGAAGCCTGTTGGAAAAGCAGATTACAGCCTGGCATTCTAATGCACCTTGAACCACGTCCAGATGTGCCCTCCATGTGCTGTTCTCTACATATAGATCCTTTTATATCAAAATGTATTATTTGTGTAATTACTGTAGGGCTACTGAGGGGAAAATTTCCATTTAAAGTATTGTTCAGTTGTAAAATGGATATAGAAAGGGGCTTACACTTAGTTATTCAAAATGGTTTTCCAGTTGTTTAAAGATGAAATGCAAAACACTTTTCTTGATTAAAAAAATCTGCCTGGAAGTCTGAATTGTTTATATTCAGGGACAATACCTGTTCCTATGATCTGGAGACAGCGTGTCTAATGCAACAAGTCTAACACCTGATGATTGTAAGTGGAAAATTTAGCCATCTTCCATCACTCACTGGGAAGGGAAGATTTCCTGTGGGCCTTTAAATTAATGCATTTTTATTAAGAAAAGATGTCTGTACAGTTGGCACTGACTTCAGCAGTGAAATAATGGTTGACAGTGCTCTTTACCATTCCCAGGTTGCCACATTAGAGCTAAAATGCTCATGACATTTTCATAAGTGGAACGAATATCAGCGAGGGATAAAGGCCTTGGCCCACGAATTCGTAAAATTATGCGAGAAAAGATTATGTTTGAAAGGCGTAACCTCCATTCCGTGAGATACTGACCTTTTTGCTTGCATATAAATGAGTTTCATTGCTCGCTCTGGTGATGTACTTATGTACTAAGCAGTTGAGCAATTCGTGTATGTGCTTCATAACGACTGGGCCCTTTCCAGCAATGCCAAGGTGACAGCTCGGTAAACCTGTCTAAACCATTAGGCACAACTCGTGTGGAGCCTGTCAGCTACCTGAGATTGCATGTAAATCAGAGCCAGATTTGTTATTCTCCCCGCCCAACCACAGGGACGTGAGACTGACTGGTCAATACACAGCACCCTCCACCCCCACCCCCCTCCTCCAATCAACCTATTATGCAGGGAGCAATATGTAACATTTATTTCATTTTCTCGTCGCCTTCAAACACACCACGGGGGGGAATGTAAATGTGAAGGTGACCAGCCAAATTAAAGCTATCAACCAGTGGTTGCCTACGTATAATGTCTGCACATGTTTACGGGTAATACACAATGCTCTACGCCAACACAGCAGGCAGCTTGCACAGTAAAGTTCCCACACCTTGTCTCCGTAGTCGCCGCTTTCTGAGGCCGAAGATGCGCACTTTAGAGAAGATGTCGACCAGGTTCCCATTGCAGAGCCCCTTGTTCTTGTTGGGGCTCTTTCTCCTCCGGTTGGTCGAGGGCCGGTCTATGTGCTGCTCCCGTGCCTGTCTCTTCTGTCTGATCAGCCCACTTGCGATAGCAGCAGCCATGGCTCAAAATCTTACAACTGTTCAGGTCCAGTCTGCACACGGAGCACAGACTACATAAACAGCCGCCTCTCAGAGCTCGCAGCCCGGGTCACAGTCCCATGGTGGCGGCTGTGCGGTCCGTTCCGTGATATGAAGTGTCAAACAGTATTCTTATGGGTTGTTTTTCTTTTTTGTCCAGACACTACATGATAATTGTGGTATCAAACAAGCCGTCTTCATCACCGGAATAATTCTTGGACATCGTGGAAAAATCAAAATCAATTCAATTGTAATTCCATGTCTGAATAAATAACCATAGCCTCGCTGATGAGGAGCTATGCCAAACTCACCCAGACCGAGATCGCAGATGACTATTCACACCTGCACGTTGATGTTTTGCTCACTGACTGTGACATTTTCAGTATCATCGCCGCCTAAATGTCCAGTGCCGGCTGCAGCGTCCTCACTCACAGCAGATTCTTCTACTCTTGCCTCCTTTCGCCTCCCGTTTTCTTCTCCCTCTGCAAGCGGGGCTCTTCTCACAACTCGCTGCTTTAGGTAGCGGTGGGCACGCCGTGCATGTGTGTGCGCCGCCAGCAATCAAGCAAATACAGGCGCCTCTGACGATGATCACCATCCGAGTATAGGCACAGCAGCCCGGGTGAAGCTCATGCGAACTCCCAAGTTTGCACTAAGCAATCCGCAACAGGGACCCTGCGATGAGCAATTATTAATAGTCACACACTGGGAGATGCAAGTAACTACGCAACCGGAGTAACTGGAATGTAAGTTAAATGGATGAAGGCAAAGTTATTTTCCAGTTTTGTGTTACAGCAAACAGCCTACCTATCCGAAAGTCAGTCGGGTGACGTTTTCAAAAAATATTTTCGTCTTTGTAATCCATGTAGCAATTCGTTATGTAAAAACAAACCCACAATCACAATAAAGGCGACTGTGCGCGATTGGAGCCATGAAGAAAAAATGTAAGCAAAGCTGATCTGAGTCCTGTGGAGATGACGTCTGCACTGTGTGACAAGCTGCATACAAATACATAAACTTAAAACGCCCGGCGAACAATTCGGCTTACAGGATTTTCATATAGAGTCTACGGCGTGGGAGATGCACGTACGGAAACCAGTGCGTAATGGGAATTTTAAAAATTGTGACGACGCCGGTATATCGCACAATTCCTTTTCCCACGCTAGAGGCAAACGCGATGGGCAGCGGTGGTCACTCGCGTCTGCCTATACCTAGATCAACAAATCCTCCCCATCAACAAGTACCACTCGTCCCTTCTCAGTATACGCATGAGTGAAGTGAATGCCCTCCCCCACTCCCTCCCTCTCGACCACCAGAGTCCAAACCCTTGCTCTAGGGGGAAATTATCAGTGGGGTTTGGATGTTGCCATGAGTGTAAGATTCAGTTCCTGAAGGCTTCCGCCCCAAATGCCCCTAACAGCTTGTGACAGATACTTAGATCAAAATTAGACCTTTGCTGCATGCCACATGAAACTCACAGTTGTGTTGTTGCTGAATGAATTGAATTCACTTGGAACGATTTGGAAAAATTAAATAAAAACTAAAATAGACTAAACAGCAGAGCTCATGTAGGTTAAAATTAACCCGCCAGAGTTGCATTTGTAGAATTGTATTTCCAGCTCGCTGCCACCCCCGAATCAGCTTGAATAAAAATCTCAGAGGGCTGTAATAACTTTATGCTCCAATTCATGAGAAGGGAAATGGTTGATGCTGCAAATGCTGTGTAAAGGAACACCTTCATATTGTTTTAATTGCCGGCTCACAGATGCAGGCTGCTCCCTCGTTTGGCTTCAAGTTTTCAGCACCACGGACAGCGCCTGCAATTTCTGCACTGTGTCCCCTCAGGCGAACGCATGGATTGTGTTAAAGGACGCACAATGATGGGATGTAATATTGCCTTCACTCTGACATATTATCCTTTACTTGAAAGACACCCACATAATGTGTGATTTACCATGTAATAGGATGACAAGCAATTGAAGACACATTCAATGCCTAAATCCAACCCAGTTCCTCAATTTTGGCGCTAAATTGGAGCTGCAAAAAGATTTAGAAAAAAAATTATGACAAAATATTCGATATAGCTTTCTTGATTTGGCTGAATCTCATCTAAGTCTCAATCACAAGCACAGAAATTAAAACTCAAGAGAGCCATCTGCTGTTTGTCGCTGTAATTAAACATCTGGGTTCACGGGGAGCTGTGGCATTGCATTACCCCGGTGTGCTTTCTTTTTTTATTCTCAGCACACACGACGCACTTGTTGCTATCCGGCTGTACGGTTGTTCGGCTATAGGATGAGCTGCATTGCAAAATGTGCAGCCAGACTAGGATCATTTTTAATCGTCCACTCGGAATTCAACACCGAGGTCTGGGGGTAGAGTTTTACAATAACACGACAGTGAAATGAAAGCACAGAGGCAAGGCAGGCTCATCGCATACAGAGGAAAGTCTCCCGCCTGCATGAAAATGATATATCTTATTTATTTTCTATTTAACAACACATCTAGGAGCATTTATAACTCTCCTTATTAAATCATGCCTGGGTTTGTGCAACACACGGAAAGCCCCGTTATGCTCTGATCACACTCCCCTGTCCAGACGGGCTCTGAATGGATATAGCTTAGGTGAGGACTCAGCTGGATAGATGAGGCTCAGAAGCCCATTTGCTCCGAGGTAGGAGGCACTGCAGTTAGCGCTACAACCAGCAGCGGACACTGTCAGCTCAACAATGGTCCCTCTCCCACAACAGCTATGAGAGCAGCACTGTTGCAGCCCCGACTCTGCAGTGGAGAGGGCTTTTGCTCACAGCGGAGAGCATCGTTGACATCAATCTTCAATCAAAATCCTACAAGGTTGGAGTATTGGAGTACGTGCATTGTTTGAATTTACAATTGCCGCCCAGAGGAAGACTTAAATAAAGGAGTAGCCAACTCTCAAATGTTTTATACTGTCCCGTAGGCTTAGTGAATAGCCAATCTCATACAAGCATATACTGTGTTTTAATGCTTTTTCCTCCAATGAGTGTTTTTGAACTTTGTACATATGTTCCTTTCTCTCTCATTTAACTCTCCACTAGCTGTTGTAAATGCAGCTTATCACTTAAGTCGAGACTAATGTTGTCTATTTTGTTCATTAGATGTTGATTTAAAGACAACACAATAAAGAGACAACCTTAAGTCACATGTTTCAAAAAATGAAGCATATGAAACTTATTACTTTTGAAACACGAAATTGGGAAGCAGTGAGATAAAAAAAAAAAAAAAGAGTTGGATGGAAAAGGGAACACACTGTGAGAGTATATCTTGTAAACATTTATCTAAGATCAGTACAGTTATAATTTAGGAGCAGTCTCTATAAAGGTGCTCAGTCTGAGAGAAAATGAACATAGGAGAGCAAAGTTGAGGAGCTGTCAAGGCTTTGCACTGCTTCTTTCTCCTTTTCAGCCACACATCATGGGGTTGGATACGGTGTGGGCAGTCAGATAAGCTTTCTACACATATAGCACAGGCATGGACTTATTTACTGCACAACATGCACACAGTATAAGACTGATCAGAGAACACTCTGGAGGAGCAAAAATAACTCATGAGTATGAGGAGATTGTTTTCCCATCAAACGGAATACAATGCATGTTGTCAAAATGCAAATCGAGACCTTTGGAAATGCATGTTTTGCATTAATTGAAAAAAAGAAGGGAGCACATACCTACATGTTTTTTCCTCCTACATGTAAACGTGTGAGAGTCCATGGCAGAGCCATTCCAAAGCCCACTAAGCCAAGACCTTTCCCTGGGACTTGGCTTCCAATGACTTCTAATGCCCTATTTATAGTGCCCATACAAGGAGCTAACGTGGTTAGTGTGAACTGACAGTCCGCCCCAAACTGTTCAGATTAATTTGCCCAAGACCACTCTCAACACTTAGGCATTCTCTAAGGTGGGGTTACAAAGAAAGGCAGTTAGATTAATGGTTTTGGTCACACCGTCTGAAAATGGCCCCAAATGGAATGGGAGTAGTAATCGACACTTGGGATATGATTGACAGCTGTTAATAAAACTATTGTGTTGCCAAGAAGAGACCAGTGAATAAAAATAGTGAGCCTATACAGAAGGATTTAAGAATTCAGTCTGTAATCTGTATTTTGTACTGACTACTGCCAATACAAAATAGCAGTGAACATAATGCAGTACACAGTTGATCTATAGAAAACGTGATGATCCAAATGTAGTGGGAGGCAAAGACTAGGTGAGGCAGAATCTTACTGAGACTTATGAGGCCACAGCCTCATCAGGGCAGGACATTCTAATCCAATCTTTACTAGGGAAATTACATTACTGTTAGCTAGATGTCCTGCTGCCAAGGAGCAGTAAATGTCACCCAATGGGACTAGGATAAACAAGCCCTTTGGTGATTGCTATTACTTACGTAGCTCTGCACTTCCAAGCACTCCTTTGGGCTCAAAGAACTCAGTGAAAAAAAAAGAAAAAGAAATGGGTGAAATCAAATTATATTACATTATCAAAGTCAGAGAAAATAGATAATTCAATTGAGGATGGAGTAGTAATTTTGCTTAGCTAGGATTTGTGCCATTTTTTCACTTTATCCCTCTTTTCTCCCTTCCCCCTGTGCTTTAGGGGTTTAATCAAAGCCCTGAAATATCACAAGTCCATCTAGTGAGGCAATCAAGAGCAGGCTTTTCAGAGAGGCCGGTTCATTCACCATGAATGTGTAACAGTGTGTGCATTTGAGTGTTAGTGTGTGTGCTTTGTGTACACATGCTTGTATTTATTTGTTTTGGTAGAGAAGTCTAATCGCCCAAGCTAATCAGACAGTCAAGAGAGAGGAGTGTCCACCAAGAGCTTTTGAGGGGTATGAAAATGGAGAGCTCTTGTTAACCGGTGGAGAATGAATGTGCATAATGAGGCACTGGAGGTGGGTGAGGATTCTGAGACTGGCTGTCTTAACACTGACTTAAATATGGATTTGCTAGACACAGGGGATAGAGTATGACATTTCTGAAACTAATCATAAGATAATGCACAGTATTCTGGGGAAAAAAGGATACATGTATATTTAAAAAGTTGAATTATCTATTAAGTGGGCAGCATTATGGCTCACTGGTTATAGCTGGCGGCTTGTATCAAGAAGGTCTAAGATTCAATTCCCAGCCCTTTCTGTGTGGAGTTTGCATGTTCTCCACATACACGCGTGGGTTTCCTCCCACAGACCAAACAGATGAAGTGGAGACTTTAAACTGTCCATGTTGTAGGTGTAAATGTGTGTGTTTGTCTATCTGTGTTCGCTCCATCCTTGGTTTTTCCCTGCCTTCTGCTCAGTGCATTCTGGGATAGGCTCCAGTCCCACCTGACCCCATGCAGGAAACACAGTAAACAGTAAATGCATAAGACCAACAAATTAATGAATTAATATTTACTAAAGCTTAATAAACAATTGAGATGTAATCTTCTGATATAATTTTCTGGCTAAAAACCAGGCTATTATTGTGCTATCCTGCTATTAAATAATTGCAAAAAGCCCTATAGAAATTGAGTAAGAGTCCAAACATGATGAAGTTAAAAGTATACAGAACTGACATTTCTAAATGTCATAAACATTTAAATGGCTGTTCCATGCTCCCATGCGGCATGCCATAAAATCATTTAAATGGACATCAGGTAATAGCCTCTAGGTGTACTAAATATGCCACCAGAGAATATGTATAGGCACATTACAATATGTCTCTCTGTTGTGAGCGTGATGGAGTGTTGCCTTCTCCCTGGGATAAGATTGGAGTGGGCCTGAGGTGTGGAACCCTCCAACAGAGACACTAATGAAACAGAGTGGCTTCACACTGCGAGCTCCACTCACAAATAGCACAGTCCCAGATTTAAAAAAAAAAAAAAAAAGAAAGACAGAAAGAAAGAAAAAACATAAAACAAAAACAGCCATAGATATTTAAATGCATGCATAGCCTACACCACTGAGAAACAAGCTGAAGGGGCAGGGTAGTAGTTTGGACATCATGACACGTTGGCCTCATAAAGACAGCTTGATTGTCTGAATTGCAGGTCTCCACAGTGATAATGTTAATGAAGGGACCTAATTGGGTCTTCTGGGTGGCTCTCCTCCTGGAGAGAAAGGTCAAGTGGATCGATGCATAATGTGAAAATTGTGGCTGAAGGCTTTTTCCATTTACTTTGACTTTTTGCACATTCAAAGAAAACACGATTACAGCGAGTGGGAAGAGCATAAACTGTGTACAATTATCAATGATTAAACAGAGCCCTGTGGCCCTCTCCGGCAGTGATTGGTTAACTACCGAATAATAGCTCTAATCAAAAACAGCCCCCTTATATGGCACACGATCTGGGGTAAAGCAACAAATAAAATGAAGGAATTTCAGAACGAGTGTACGAATATAAATTCCAGAGAGATACAAATAAAGATGAATGAGACAAGATGGGCAGGGAAAGTGTGACAGAAGCAGAGCAACACTACATCACAATTCACTGAGGCAGATGAGAGGCTGCAGTCAACACACTGGTCACACACATCCTCTCTTTTCTCTCTCTCTCACAGAGACACATACACACTGCTTCATCCTTTGATCCTATTTTAAGTCTGCAGCAGTGATGGAATGTGCATTGTCAGCAGCACTGCAGAGCGAGGTTCCTTGGAGAAGCCCTGGGCAGTGTGGGAGAATATCAATTAGTCCGTAGCCCCCTGGCAAGCCTGCTTCTGGAGCTGAAAGATGACAGCGAGTGTGTGTGTCTGTTAGCGAGCAATCATGCCAGTGCATGGGTATGTTACCAAGAAAATAACTTGAGTGTGTGTATGTGTGTGTGCATATGTGTGAGCGTGCTTGTGTGTCAGCCCGTACCCGCAAACACCGGCACAGGGAAGTGTACAGTAGGTGTGCGCATTAATCCCAGGGAGGATTGTCTGATACAGGGAGGAGGCGAGAGCGTGCCTCAGTCCTGGGAGGCGTAATGGAATAGTAATGAGGTTGATGTCAGGTCAGGCCAAGTTCCATTAGTGGATTCCAAAATGCCATTTAGGGAAAATCAGGTCAGTAAATGCTACAGTACACGTTCAAGAAAGCACTGTGGTTCTTTCCCCAGTTTTTCATGCATCTGGGAAATGGCAGAAAGCAGGGCTGAATATGAAGACATGCAAATGTTTACAACAAAACTCACCTTTAAGAGAAGCCTTATTTTTTCCTCAGCCTTCATGCATAAATGGAGTAGCCACTGACCTTCAACAGTGTCTCAGTGTCTTATGTCTAAGCTGGCTCCCTGTCTAGCTGCAGTATGCCGGTGATACCTGATGTGAATGCAGGTGCAAGGAGTCCACAGGGCCATCAAAATCACTGCCCACCTCTGATCGCATTACCGCTACTGACTCTTCCCACACACCGGTGCCTCAGTACCACACACACATGCATGTATCATAGCAGGTCGTATTTGTAAAACAAGCCCAAATCAAATACCATCAAACAGGTACAAAGCCTTGAACAGACCTCAGGAGACATGTTTGAGAGCTGGGAGGAAATCCGTCCCTACCCACACACACACACAGAATACATACAGTGAATAAAATCTAAACAGTATCACCATATCATATTGTACATTTCATCCAAAAGCTGTTTCAACTGCAGTAGCACGTAAAACAATTTCATCCCACCAGGTTTGTGTTATTATTTTTAAACCAGCCGTTCTGCCACTGCACTGTAGTGTTAAATATACATTTTCAGGTTAAGAGCATCATTTAGTTTTTGAATTAAATTACTGACTGACAGTGCACCGGGCAAAATTAACTACATAATCATGCTTTGCATAGGAATCATTAACCTTCTCTGTATCAAAAGAGTAATGTCTTTATGTTAATAGTGTAATCCCAGCTATTACCATAACATATATCTCTCAGAAACATTCAGGCTCATTAACATGTGCACTCATGTTTTCTTATTTCCATCCTAGTGTTCCATTATGGTGTGCTCATATGATATGGGCCATATATCTGCAGTGACATGGTGTGTGAATGGGACTTTAGCCACAGCTAATTGAGGACGGCAATAAAGTTTTCCCCCAGAGACAATGAACAGTTGATGATGTCTATAATGGCAAAAGTTATGACGCTAATCGTCATTAGCTCTGGCTGCACTTTGGCCATCATGAGCCTTTTGATCCGAGGAACGAAGCAAGAACTGACAGATGATACTGTATCACTGCACATAAAATGTGTGTATTCAGGTGTGTGCGATGTTAGTGTTGTATGTGTGAACATCTGTGTGTTCCTATGTGTGTGCACTCACATGAATGTGTATTTGATTGTCAGCTAATAGGGGTGACAGGGGCCAGGGACTGCAGTGATTAGTCAGAAGTGATGGGATTAAAACTCTCCAGTATGATAGCAGTCATTAGAGAGCACTCACACACTCAGGCTCCCATTAACAGTGACACAGATCAAATGTTACCACAGCTCAGAGTGTGTCAAACACTTGGTCTTCTCCCCTGTACACTCAGTTCGCTCACAACAGAGGTGTTCCATGTGCTGTCAAAGCAGACTCAAAACAGACCCATTGTTAGTCTGTGATCCTTGGTGCTCACAAGATCAACTCCGAGTCCACACAATCAACAGAGCAGTTGAAGCCTCACGACAACGACACACCGCCACTTTAATGTTTTGTGTTTGCCATTACTTTTTCTTCACACTGATGAAAACAAATCGAGAACCAGTCCTGACGCTTACTGGCAATTTCCAATTTTTTGTTTACTTTTCATTTTTTTCTGACATATTTTATATAGGGTTTTATCTTATTGAGCCAGAGTTGAAGTTTTCATAATTAGGTTTTTGTTGTTGTAGAGGATGTGTGTATACTGATGAGTTTTCCTGAATTAATGAGTTCCTTTGGATAGGCATAGTATGTACTGGTGTACTGATGAAATGATAATTCATTTGGTCCCAATCATCACTAGGAAGATCCTGTATCTCTTCATTTTTATTCCTATTAAAAAAAATGTGGTTCAATAATCCGTGTCATCTCAAATCAGTTACTTTTGGAGTCAGACATTTGTATTTCAGGTTAGCTCAGGAATTCCATTTATTTGGATTTGAGTTTTAAGATTAATTTTCTTAAATGATATTCATAGCCTTTTTTTGCTCAGATTTATGTAAGTATATATGCACACACTTACACACAGTTACACTTGCCACACACACACACACACACACACACACACTGAGAGACAGATCCAAATGGAGATTTGCTCACCAGCTGAGATAATACCCTCAGGTAGCTTATTTGCTGTTTGCAGATTATCAACAGCAAATGGCAATAGGTCACTGCAAACAAACATTTCAGCCAAATTAAAGGCACAGATCAGATTGTCCTTTGGAAAACAAACATAGCACAACACAGTACGACAACACCAGTAGAGCAGTGATATTACAGGGCTGCTCTATGTTGACATTACATGCTGTAAGGTAAAACTCCTGATCGTAATTCAAGCTAAATCAGATAACTTGTATTGCACAAATGGATGGGTACAGTCATTAAAAGCAAAGATGTAAATGGTTATGCAGTAAAAGATATATGTTTCAAGACAAGGAAAACTTTTATGCAGACAACAAGCATGGCCTAGACAACAGTTTTAGTCATGTTTTGTCTGAAGATGGATCAGTCACAGAAAATCAAAGGTATGTGTGATTCTGCTGCTGAGCATTCTGACCATTTTCATATTACTTTCCGTGTAACACTCCCATTTCTGCCACTCACCTTTATCACCGTTCATAGCTTTGTCACATTAATGCGTCTGCTACTGCTGTGCTCGCTGATCTGCTTCCTCCTGCCCTCACTTCTGTCACTGATCAGCAAGGGCCTTTGAATAACTTGAAGGACAGTGTTAATTCTACCCAGCATAATGCAGTCAATATGGTGGCAGCACTAATTATAAAAAATAGGCGTAAACATGATACCCATGCATTTAAGCAGATGTGTAGGCGATTAGACTGAAACTGGCGCACCACTAAACTAGACATCCTCCGCCTCGCTTGGAAAAGTCACCTGCTAGATTATCAACACGCCCCCTCCACAGCCAAATCCACTTACTACTCAAAGATTATTAACTTTAACAAAAATAATCCCAGGTTCCTTTTAACACCGTATCAAAACCCAGAAACGCTCCCCTCTGTCTGGCTATTTTACTCCGAATTGAGATTTTTATGCAAAAAAATTGACTTAATCCGTGATAATATTCAAATTAGCCTATCAAATCAGCTCGCCTGCATGTTCTCTGTCACTGCTCGAGAGATTAATCAGGATGTGCACCTTCTAACTCAACTTGATACTGTCTCTAGGATGTGCTTTCCAAATTGGTGCACACTGCTAAATCAGCCTCTCGCCTGCCTGACCCCTCTCTGCTAAACTTTCCACAGAGCTCTTCCCAGTCCTCAGCCCAACAATCATCAGTCTTCTAAATTTGTCACTTAAATCTGGTGTTTTTCTCTTTTAAACTGGTTGTGATTGGGCTTCTGATTAAAAATCTAACCTTTTTTTTTCATCCTCACATTTTCTTAATTTGTTAATACACCATATGTTTTTACAACAAATTATCTCTTTCTAGCTATATGGATATTGGTGCTACCTCTATACTTCATGTGAGTGCAGCATTTGACATGGTCATTCACATCATACTGTTAAAACACCTGGAAAATTTGATTGGTATTTATGGACTGGCACTCTATTGGTTTAAATCCTATCTTTCAGAGAAAGGCAGTGTGTCTACTACAATTATGTGACCTCTGCGTACCGAGAGCTTAACTATGGTGTTCCTCAGGGGTTGGTCCTTGGCCCTCTCCTATTCTCTATGTAAATGCTCCCTATAGGTGATATTATGTATAATCATAACATTAGTTTCCATTGTTGACATTGCTGACAATACTCAGATCTGAATTAGCTAACCTTGAAAGGTGTATGTGTGCTATTAAAGGTTGAATGCCTACATATTTCCTAATGCTTAATGCAGGCACGACTGAAATGCTTGTCATTAGTCCACCTAAACATCGGCATCTTTTAGCCCAAATTTCAGCAACTGCATTGTCTCTCAAAACTCTACAGCTAAGAATCTTGGTGTGATTTTTGACTCCAGTCTAGTCACTCAAATCAAAAACACCACCAAAACTGTCTTTTATCACCACCACAATATCGCTAAAATTAGGCCCACAATAAGTATGGCTGATGCAGAAACTATTGTTCATGCATTTATCACATCTTGCCTTGATCGCTGTTATGTTCTGTACTCTGATCTGCCTGCCTCTAGTACCAAAAGACTTCAGCTGGTCCAAAATGCTGCTGCCAGAATCCTGACCAGAATGAGGACATTTGACCATATTACACCTGTCCTGGTTTTCCTTCACTGGCTCCCAATTCATTCCAGGGTAAATTTTAAAGTCCTGAAATCTAAGATTGTACGTGAGCTGGCCACCAAGCCTTTTCTTACTGCTCTCCTTTCATCTGGAATGGTCGCCCTACATCAGAGAGGCAAACTCTCTTGATTCTTTTGAAACCAAACTTAGGACTTATCTGTTTTCTTGAGCTTAGGGATAATATAATTTCTATTTGACCACTGAGGGAGGCTGAGTCGCTACCTGTAGGCTCTCTTGTCTTAGGTTAGTTTAGTCTCTGACAGTTTAGAGATCTCACTCAGTTTCTCTCTTCATCAGCTCTTGTGCCTTCCACAACCATGGACTTTACTCTGTTTATTCATTTATGTACCATAATTTCCTCCTTGTTTAAATACATCTTGCGCTGGGTGTAAGATAGCACTCTGTGTCTCTTCTGCTTGGGCATGAATGCCTTGTGTGAGTGTGACTGTCTTCCATCCAGGTGTGCCCAGCACCCTCCTCCACTCCCACCTCCCCCTCGACCTCATTATCCTTCCCCTTTATCCCCCTCATTCTCATAATGTTCCCTCTTCATCTCCCTCATCCTCGCTGTTGCAGCTGCTTTGAGGCTGGTCATCATCCTGCGCTGCTGTGACTATGTCGTCTGCCTTGGTTGAGCCCCCTGCTACTTTTGTGGTTTTGTTTTTTTCCTGCTAAAGTGTTTTCTTTTGTGAGTCAACTAAGTCACCACCTATTGCACACCTCTCTGCCCAAGTGCCTCCTTTGTCTGTGGTCTTTCTCCAGATTTCTTCCAAATTTTCCCTGTTCCTACTCTGGGTTTCTTGGGTTTTTTTTCTTCCCTATATGACGATTAAATCAGGGAGTGTCATCCTGTTTTGTTTGCTGTATACTTGTGAGCCTATAAAGTCCTTAGACTTAGACTTGAAACTTAATAAACATCACAGGAGTACTACAAACGTATTTTAACAAAACAATGACCAAAGAAGTATTTATATGTAGAGACACCACAGCTTTTTTCCTTATGCAAATATTTGTAAATGTGGTGTAAATGCTTACAGATGTGCCCTGAGATGTTGTGCGTGTTTCAGACGAAGAAGTTGACTCATTTTGCCATGCAAAAACAAACCTCTAAGCTTTATGTGGTGTATGCCTAAGGAGTAATCTTGTAAAGGTGGGCTTCAAAAAAAGGAATAAGCATCTCTATGTGGCTTGGAGAATTGCTGCATCTATGATTGATGTTAATAGTAGCTTGAAAGTAATTTTATTAAGGTGTTATTCATTTGATTTTAAATTAGCTAATACTACCTAATTAGCACTTGCCAGCTAGCTGTATTAACACCCTGAAACAGTGTCATTCTGACACAGTGTCATTCTGACAGGTACTAGCAGAGCAGCACAAAATACATGATCTGCCTGTTAAGACCTTACAACTGCATCAGACTACATGCATGCAAGGGCTAATGGATTTTGGAGATTTGTAGATCATTTTGCTTGCTGAATGAACACATCATTAAGGTATACTCATAACAAAAAAGGGTTATATAGTGAACTGAACATGGTTGTATACCTCATATAGTTTATATGGCCCCTAAAATGTTCTATAGTGGATTCACTTCTTCTAGTCCTTTTTGGAGAGCTTTTAGAGGTCTATGAAGACAATCTTATGCAGTCTTGCAGACAGCCTTCCTGTGATTATTACTAACAAGAATAAGAATAAGAATAAACCTTTCAGTGGCTGTATATGTATGAAGTCAAGAATAAAGCTGAAAATAGTCCCATATAGAAGATATATTAGAAATAAACCAAATTTTTAGAAAGTTGTATGCATTGTATTGTTACTTCTAAAATTACCTTTAAAACCTAGGAAAACGATTTATTAATTACTATTACAGATACTCTGTAATAAATAACAATGACCAACATTTCATTAGGCCTAATCTTATCACATAATATGGCAGGTGTAAACAGATAAATCAGTGGGTGATTTGATTGCCAGCAGAGAAGATTAGAAGTTGAATTCGCAGTTTCTCTTTGTGCACTGTACCTACCTGAGACTTCATAAAATGCCAGAGATAAGATGAACATTTGTTATAAAATTATACAGCACTGCTTTCGTTTTCCACATTTGTTTATGTTGCAGCACTGCACTGCCTTCTTGTTAAGCTTCTTGGAAAGGAATGTGTCATGACAACTTCACCACATGCAATGATATTTCAAAGTCTGTACTTCTGGAACTTAAACACTGTTTTTCTGCCCCCATATGCAAATTATAATTATTACACAGACTTGGCTGGATCTTGCCGGCCCCTTATGTCAACATCAAAGTGCTTTACTACTTTCCTGCCACTAGAGAGCAGTGCAGAGCTCAGCAGGACACCACTGCAGGATTACAGTCTTGTTTGAGGTGAGGAGAACTGCTTTGCATAAAGAAATATATTCTCTATTCTACTCTGGGAAGCTGCTTATATTTTGTTTGCTATAACAAAGTTTAAAAACTCTCTCATGGTATTAACAGTGGAAAGTATAATACA
This sequence comes from Myripristis murdjan, assembly GCF_902150065.1. Classification (NCBI taxonomy): domain Eukaryota; kingdom Metazoa; phylum Chordata; class Actinopteri; order Holocentriformes; family Holocentridae; genus Myripristis; species Myripristis murdjan. Next base: position 22,211,235 of record NC_044000.1, read on the forward strand.
AAAACATTTATCACTAAAATGCAACCATATGAAGTTGAATGTGCAGGAGGGACAAGTGAAGGCCTTGAGTGAAATGACTCAGTGTGTGAAATAATAACGACATTTCCAGGATAACAATGGTATCTCATCCTGGTACTCTGTTCTGACAGTGAAGACTATATTTAACTTTTGTGTGTTTATCTGCATTTGAATAACGGACTGTCAGGACACTGGGACTGAACTGAAATTGGACTGAAGACCCATTGAAAAAAAACCAGAACACTGCTCTTTCCTTAAGACATCAAGATGCCCTCAAGTGGCCAAAACAGGCTACTTCACAAACGTGACTGGTTGGGAGATGTGTGTTACTGACAGCCCCTGCTGTCAAAGTCTCAAACAATCTAGCAAATCTATATCAATCAATCAACTCATACTGTTCTGACACCACAATGAAAGCAGAGGTGAATTCAACATGGAATTGTGAGCCAACTAGAGATTGTGCAGCTCTGCTGTGAGCAGTAGGCAATATTAGATAACGGTCGGAAGTGATAAACCATGATCTGATTCTGGGTTTCTGGGGGCCATAAAACACCCATTGATCCACTGTGGCTCTGTGACCAGGAACATTATTAGCTCTCTAGTTGAAAACTGGCTTAAACTGTATATGTAAGTATATAAATATGTGTATACATGCCAATGTGTGAGAGACAACTAAAAATAAGGACAATGAGAAATAAATAAGAATAGGGGGAAACAAAGGAACTGACCGACAGAAAAAGAGATGGAGGAAAAATGTCATTTCATTTCCGCATGTTATGCAATTGAGACATGGCTGGCTCTGTGGTGTATAGATCAGAGCCTTAGGACACACAGTTTCCAATAGCAGTCACTGGTGCACTGCTGTGGAATCACACTGCACACAGTCTGGCCCTTTCTCACTCAGTCAGTCACTGTTAACCTGCGCCGGAAGAGCACAGTCAGCTTCAGTTTATACCGTGTTTATTTGTGTATGATTCTTCATTTAATGCAGGATGCATCACTCACTAACCAACTGTATATATGCAGTGTAGAAATACAACAATGACAGATTATTAATAAACACAAAGATATGGATGATCTGGCTTATTGAGAAGATCTCATTTTGCTCTCTGGCTCTGTGCCCCAGGTTAAACCAAAGGTTATAGTAGAGAACTAATGCAGTTGTGCATGCAAGCAAGTTATAAGAATAAGTCATTAGATAGGAAAAGCAGACCAAGCAGAAAACTACGTTGGGCGAGAGGGAGAGACTAACTCAGGACAATACCAGAATCAAAGCCTAAACACCATGCTTTCTGTTTATGCCCAAAGGGCCTAATTAACATATATGCACATCAGGATAATGAAATAGAATAATAATAGAGAAGTTGGCTTTATTAAAAATGGAGGGATGAGCATCTCTGAGCAGTTTCCTACTTCATGTCAACTGAGAGATAAAAAAGAGGGGAGGAGAAGGAAAAAAGCCCTCTGTCAAGTGAAGTGTTTCAGTTGCATGTCTCCTGTTAAGGCCTAATGAGAAATGACACATTTGTAATTACACTGGACTATAATTAGCTGGTGTGTAAGTGAGATGCCAGAACCCAGGTCTTTATGGCTAGGCTATACATGGGGGGAGGATGTGTTAAGCTATTTTACATGTAAGTGGGAAATGGCAAAAAAAAAAAAACTTGATGTGCTATAGGTGTTAAACGCTCAATCAAATGCACACTGCCTGCTGACATGACTCTTTTTCCCGGATAACATAATATGTGCATGCAACACCATGCACTTACTTTCAAGTATTACTTTCACTAATATTCCTCTTCACGGGCTGTAGTGTATCACGGCACAGTGTTGACTCCCCGCCAGGGAAATTTTATAAATGGGATATCACATGGTAGACGCGTCCTGCACTAATACAAGTCATCATGTACCGCGGTCAAACCTGCCGGCAAAACCACCAGTCAAAAAAACAGATTGGTTTCCATCACACTGTGCCATCACAACATGTAAAGCAAGACGCAATCGACCATGACACGGCGGTGTCTATTTCCCAGAGGATGCATGTTTTGCCGTTACACCATGGTTTCAGTGTTTTTCCAGCTGATACAGGAACTGACCTTTCGACACAGCTCTAAAAATAGCAAGATGCTGAAATAAAGGGGAGTTCCTCGGGTACCAAAGGCGCTTTCTCGTGATGTTCAGGTACGTGCAAATGTCTTGAACTCCCAAATGCAGAGACACACACAGCAACACACACAAAGATGCAGGCACAAACACACACACACAAACACACCAAGTTGGCCTCTCCATCAACGCCCTGACACCTGGTCAATTTCTGCTCAGGCAAATGCTCTCCCTTCCTATCGACAAGCTGGAATTAGATTGGTTTAACTCATCTGTCTTATAGAGAGGTCAGCGTCTTGTCTCCCCGCCGGCAAACAGCAAACAGGCTGCTGCTTTCTGTCAAGGAACAATTACAACTGTAGCATGCTTAAATGCATCTGCTCACAGGATAATAGCTTGCTGTCGTCACTGTCAGCGGCAGCTTTGGATGCTGAGGTCCTGGTCATTTCTGCTCCATGTGAACAGAAAGTGAATGCAAAGAGAGCGCTTCATGCAGTGTTGGTTTCTATTTATACTCCTGTAGTGTAGCTGAGGTCGATCTTGCTGCTGCTACATAGAAGAGAGGTTCTCACTGATACCATAATCACTGGACCTCATGTCACCTTCTCTCCAATCAAAGATACCTCCTCTCTATTAACTATAATTGCTCTCTAAGTAATCACTTCTATCTTTCTTCTTTATTCTACCTCTTTTCGCAGCCCTAAAACACTGCCATGATCGTTATGTGTTAACGGGAATACTGCAAGCACTTACTGTTGTGAGCTTTGACTTTTGCCCTCTGTTTGTGAGTGCTTGACGTGGGAATTTAAATGTATTCTCCTGTTGAACTCGCCGTAAGCCTACAATGAAAACTGTGAATGCGTAATCACAAAAAGCTGCTTGCATAAAGGCCCATTTGCTTGTGAAATATTCAGAGCTAACACAAACAGCAAACAAGTGCCATTCTACTTTTCTATTTCTCTTCATCGCTGTGCTCTACACTTCCGTATGAGTCAAAGGGGACGTGGTGAGGATAGAAACACAATGTACGTTCTGTCTTGCGGAGCCAAGGTGAACCTCCTCCCCTGAGGCCGAATCAAGCTATCCCCATCACCTCGCCTGATCTGTTGATTCACCACAGATAGTTTCATTCTGCCTCTCGCTCTCTCTTTCTCTCTCTCTAGCTCTGTTTTTTTTTTTTTTTTGCTTTAAGCACACACTTGCATGCACAGATGCGAAGGGGGGAGAATCGTATTCCTGAAGAAAACTAAGACATCCTCTGCAGTGGTAGCTCACCGTTGCTAAGTAACGCACAGGAAGCTCCCCGAAGCACACTCCAGGAAGTTCAGTGGCTTGTCATAAGCCTACACATGGCTCACAGGTAAACATACCAAGTCAAATTTACACCCATTCTATCTGCTACAATGTTCTGTATGCGCTCATGTAGGCTGAGCGGTACAGTAAACATCCCCAGGCACTTCTGTTGGGGGAGCTGATACAGAAATGATGCAGTGTTGATTTGAAGACTCTTGTTATTTGCAGTTGTCACTAGTGACACTTTTCACATGAAGGCCTGTCTTGAAAAATATTTACAATTAATTATGGTGACATTTAGCAGGCTAATACAAAACCGGGTAAGAGAGAGGGCGAAGGGAGGGAAAGTGTGAGTGAGTGTGAGTGACAGAGTGAGGGTGTGTGTGTGAGAGAGAGAGAGAGAGAGAGAGAGAGAGAGAGAGAGATGCTGTGCTGCAGCAGCAGAAAAGCCAGGCCATGTAATTTATGGAGCCCATACTCATAAAACATGAATCTTGTCTGTGTAGTGCTGAATCATTTGGTGTGCTGGCCTGCCTCCCATACCCTCAGAAATGCATATGTACACATATATACGCAGACATGTACAGTAGCACACACACACACACACACACACACACACAAACAGTTACATACAATGATTTTCACCACTCAACATCCTCCCGCACAAAGTTCATCACACATCCACACACTTCAACGTGCATGGCACAGCTATACGTCAAGCAAATTCATCTCCCCCAGTCACCTACAGCATATGTTATCTTCCCCCCACTCTACCCTCTCCATCTTCCACCTCTCCTCCCACCGTGCTTGATGTGCGTAGGTACGTACGGTTACACTATGCCCTGTAAAACTCCTTTAATACGAGCCCACTTGTCTTGGGCCCCTCGTCGACTGAGTAAGTGGCTGAGTTCAGCCATTCAGCAGAGCAGACACTCAATACCAGCATTAGCATGACTTCATCAGGACAGGTCAGCCTAGCGCAGCATTAGCTGATTAAATACAATGCAATCTCACCCATGTTAAATGGGTTGGGAAAACAATGTGTTTCACCGGGCATGAGGCATATTCACACGGTGGCTATCTGTTTGTGACAAAATTAAGATTCCTATCTGAACGGCAGGGTGACTTTAATTGATATGCGAGGACAGGATGCGTATTGACACACTCTTTGTTGTGTTATTAATGCCGAATTTGCTTTTATATGTGTTTCTGACTTTGTGATAGCTTCCTTTTAATTATACCGTGTAGACATCATTATGTTGTGCAGGAGTCACCACAGCTAAAGATAAGGCCTATTATGCTTGATTTTTTCCAGCTTTACAAAGTGAATGACTGAATGGTACAACAAATAGGAGTAAAATGATTTGTCCTACAGTGTCACAGTCAAAGTCTGCTGCCAATTAGAGAATAAGTACAAACTCATAAACTCAATATTTATTTGGCATGCTACAGAGAGAGGGTAGTTTCACTCTATACCTGTCCAAATGTTTAATTTTCTGCTTATTCATGGTGAGCGTTTTGGCACCGGCATCGTGTACAAGAGGCAGCATTTCCACAGAGAAACAAATCCAAACAGTGCAGGAGCTGCCGAGCATCAGATGCATTCCAGGAAAGATGCAAACCTTCTCTTTCACTAGAATCTGCCTTGCTTCATTTGCCTCCCTCCTACTTGACTTATTTTCTCTCCCGGTCTATGTATCCATCTCTGTTATTCTTGACATATAATTCAGTGGTGTAGATCAAAGTGTCAAGTAATGTAGTGCAACGCTGTGACTGTGGCTGATCAGTGCACTGGCTGGTGCAGTAACAGAGAGATCAGAGCATATTCAGGTGCAGAGGGCACCTATCGATCTTCTCTGCATAGTTCTAAACAATGCACACTTTGCTGAATATTCATGAACCTGCGTGTGCCAAGGTGATGAGTCTGGAGGTGGACAGTGGGAAAACCTGTCATGGAGAAATGGACCAGAGTCTTGTGGCAAATCCTCAAGACTGCCTCTGCCTGGAGGAGCCAGAGGCCTGTGGATCCATTCCTGTCACCTCTCGGCCTCCCTTGGCTCCGCTCTCCACGGCTTTAAAAGCACTGCGGGGGATACAGCATCATTCCAATATGTTGATCAAAGCGAGGCCACTGAGGCACGAGGCAGGGAACTGCACACTCATAAAGTCAGAGTGAAGATGAGAATGGTTTGTTTAGGGCAAGAGGTCTTCACATAATGATAAAGAAGAAGAGACAAAATCACAGTTATCAAAGTAGAGCAAATCATCATCCATCAAACACTTAATAATGCACTGGAATATGGCCTTTTCGCAAATTTTTAAATGCATTACACGCTCTTAGGTCAAGTGGAGAAAAGTTGCCCTGGATAATTGGTGGACCTCGCTAATGTCTGTCACTGACTCTGACTCGACTGTACATCAGTAGCTCTGATCTCTTTAATTCAGCTAGGTGCTGCAATATTGCCATCCGTCCCTTTCATCACTTATTCTCTGTTTAGAGTGTGGAAAGCACCGACCACGCTTTTCAGTGTGTGACCGCCGTGCAGGCATTGTGAGAGTGTGACAGTAACACTTTGATGCGCGTTGTCGCATAACCACCAGGTAATTCATCATGTATACAGCCCCAATAGAGGCCCGACCCTGTGTGTTAAAAGCTGCTAGAAGACCTACACTACACAGTGGTGTAAATCACCAAGACAGAATCAGGGCTGTTACAGTTAGCCTTGGCTTTCAGAATGCAGCTATCTGTTTTAAAATATCCTCTGGCCTTCTATATTAAACCGCCCGCAATTACAAACAGCCTACTTTGAAAGGCACCTAGCTAAACAGTCCGCCACAGTTCACGCTTAAGCCTGTGGACGGTAAAGATTGGTACTTAAAGGCACTGCTGATATAGCTCACTTCAAAGTAAAAGTTTAAGAAGTAGCACACATGGAGACACTGGACCTTCTGCCTTATTTCATTCGTCTCTGCGTCAGTTTAACGCATTTTTCAGTCTCTGTCTTTCCCTGCTCTTTTCCCAGTGTGCACTTGAGCGTGCCTGTGTGTGTGTGTGTGTGTGTGTGTGTGTGTGTGTGTGTGCATGTACCACTGAGCGCCTCTCTGTCTAAGTAGTACTCCCATCTAAGCAAGGGTAAAGTTCACCTTTACCCCTGAGCAGCAATCAATATTCCCAACATAGTGCTTCATTACACCAGATACATCATTACATCATTTCCTCTCAGACACAGAGGCCCTCTGAAGGACCCGTTACACAAAAAATAGAGAGAATTGAGAGGACACACACACACACACACAAACGTGAAAAATGTCAGTAACAGCAGATTATGACAGCAGAAAAAAAGTAAAGAGACTTTGTAGGAACATCCGTTGGAAGGTGTAACTAGTAGAACAGACATTTTACCTCATATATTGAGTGATTAGATGGTTCTTCATTGATTATTCCTTTATGAAAGGAAATACTCAACAACCATCAGTCAATCCTGCCACTCATAGTGCTTGCAGATGAGTAAAAATCAATAGGACTGGATGAAGGTGAGGGGTGCAAGTGTAGTTTATCATATCATATGACGCGTGTCTGCTCTTTATTGAACACAGAAGATACGGTGAATCATTTGTACTGACGCTCTCTGGAGTAGAGGACCATTTGTAAAACTGCAATTTGACAACCCGAACACCAGAAACTATGGTTTACTTACAGGTTAGAGCCCAAATCCATAATTGATTTTGCCCGCAGTGCGTAGTTGTTGCACAGATTGTTGCAACAACACAAGTGCATATTTTTTTACATACAGGTTTGAGACAGAAGGGCTATTCTATTGTGATGGCTCGATCAGGATGGGAAAATAAAGCCCAAGACGTGAAGGGAGAGCGCAAAATATAATCAATGTTATCATCACGCCACCATCTCAGCCTCCTGGTCAATTACTGCAAGCTGTGCTTCATAAACTCCAGATCCGACAGGAAAAGAAAAGACAAGGCAAGTCTAATTAACTGTCACATGAAAGTTACAACATAAATAATGCTGGTGTAGTCATGCACTAAGTTTTGTGTATGTTGTAATCAGACTGCACTCCCTGCTCTCTCTCCCCCTCCCTTTGTCTTGGTTTCATCTCCCACATGTAGAGCTGAAACGTGATTATGTAGAAGTTCTGTAATTATAAACATCAGAGGACTACTTCGCACACCTGTCTCATGAGACAGGTGCATATGAGAGGGACGAGTGGATCAAAAGTTGCAAAAATACTCCTGCACATTGTCTAACTTACAATAACCAATTTATTTGCAACTTTTTGGTGCAAGACCTTAATCAGGCATTTTGCCTGAGATAATATATTACTGCAAGTTAGACAGTATGCAGGAGTTTGTTTGTAATTATAAAAAAAAAAAAAAAAAGAAATAATCAGGATTGTGCTCAGGACTGGAAGTAAACAGGAGGGAATCAGGATGGGACGGGACTGGCTACATGGGCATAGCCTCAGGTCGAGAAGAAATAACTGGGAATTGAGCAAGACGGGAAGACAATTTCACTCGCATGTCACCCTCTAATCAGGACAACTATACGTGCTTTGACTTTATCTACTGGTACAACAGAAAGAATGGCAGCTCCTCATCACTCTTGAGTTGAGGCTCCCCCTCCTCCCAATAACCCCTCACCCTGAGATGATCCCGGGGCAGACGTGGGAGCATAGGGGGTGGCGTTCTTTTCAAAGTCCGGAATGGGTCTTTAAAGATCACTTAATCTGATCTGTAAGACCTTGAAAGGACAAGCAAGACAGGGAATAGAGGAGGAGGTGAGTGAGTGCAAGTGCGCACTAGTGTGTGTATGTGTGTAAAAAGAAGAGAGAGAGAGAGAGAGGGAGAGAGAGAGAGAGAGAGAGATGATGTAAAGCCAACAGTCTTCCTCTGATTTATCAGCATCCTATATCCAATACCATATGTTCTCCACATGAAAACAAGGGAAGCAAATTCACTGACAAAATGCCCCATCAACACATGTGGAGTGTTGATGAAAGAGAGGAGAATTTTAAAAACAGGATATCTTGGCAGCTGGAATCCAAATGAATCAGTGGAGTAGGCAAATTCAAAGAACAGACAAAACAATTTCCCTGCACTTTACAACCTGACAAAATTAAGCATTTTCAAAACACAGGAGATGGCAACAGAGCCATCTCTGCACACTCTGCATATCAAATCCTGGGGGACTTCAATAAAAACCACGAGTAAATCTTATTTTGCCTTTTTTTTTTTTTTTTTTTTTTTTTTTGCTTGTCTGCAGCAGGTAATGCGCCCCAGAATGTAGTTATTGAAGCTGCGATCCCGGAGCGTAACGGTTCTGCGCTGATTTAGCAGGTGATAGAGTCGTAGAAGAGTTCAACGTCATGCTCGGAAATTCTTAAAGCCAACTTGATAAGACAATCTTTAATCAAAGTCCTTGTGCTAACCTGTAATTAAATGAATAGAGAGGCTCTCCAGCTTCTCCAAGAGACTCACTTAACCTGCAGGCAATCTCCCATGAGGCTTGCATACCTCCTACTCATGATTCTCTCTCCCAGTACGCTCTCTCTCTCTCTCTCCCTCTCTCTCTCTCTCTCTCTCTCTCTCTCTCTCTCTCTCTTTCTGTCACAGATAATCATATATGATCTTTGCCTATTGGGATATATGATCATTATCCATGCAGATAAAGCCAGCTCCACACACTGGTCCAGCCGATATGGGTGCAGTAAAGGAGAGGTCCAAAAACGACTGCGTTTAGGGCATACTGTATGTTGCCACTGCCAACACAGCGTCTCTCTAGCAGCAGCTTACGCCCGCTCTGCTCCTTGTCCATGTCTTACAGTGATTCATGGGTAACAGCCTTTTTACATGGCCAATCGGTTTCTACGCAAGCCATCACTCACCCAACCCTTAGCGCATGCTGGTTATTGATAGCATGCAGACAAGGACTAAGTGAGAATGCACACACATACACACACACACACACACACACACACACTCACACACACTAAATATACTCTTAATACATAGCTGCATACAAACACATACACCTGGAACCTGCTTCAAGCACTGTAAGTCACTTTGCAGGAAGTTTCAGGCCAGACAGGAACAGAGTCTGTGTCTGTGTCTGACTACTGTACCTGCATGAGAGGAGAGCAACAACGGAAAATGGAGACATGTGGAAATGACAGGAATGATAACTGGGCATCGAGTCATCGCCTCAGATGGGCACAGAGCAGTGTAATGAAGCATGGAGCTGCTGATTTCAAACGGTAATCAAGAGAGGCTCGGTAAATGACAACTAGACAAAGCAATGTCTCTCTCTCTCTCTCTCTCTCCCTCACTGTCTATTTCTGTCTCTCTCTCTCTCTCTCTCTCTCTCTCTCTCTTTAGGCAGGAGACTGTCAGCTATTAGCATTAAGCAACAAGGATATTTGTCTGCCAAATGAGTAAATACTGAAAAGAATGCGTTTAAAGGAAATATAACATGACACAGTAACAGTCCCTCTCACACTTAGAGTTGTATGAATAATGCATTGTGAGGCCTTTTAAGACATACATGACATTCTTTACATATGAAATACAAGTGAAAGTTTGCCATAGGAGCTGAGAAAACACACGACGTTGAAATCAAAACACTGAAAGTAGAACATTGAACTAGATAGGACTTTGATCATGAAGTTCAGCGCCTTGGATAGCCGGCGCTATTGTCTTCCAGACAATAGACTGGAAGAGCTTAAGATTCATTGCTTCATTTAGTAGATACAGTAGCATGTCTAGAGCAGGGTGATTGATCTTGACACATAAACACATCGGGCATTCTGCGTGATGCATGGGAGTCTTCACTGTTAGAAAAGTGCTGATTTACAGAGCGGCATTACATCATCGGGAAAATGAACAAGATGAACAGCTTTCATTACACCGTGTCTGGTTCTTAACATAGCACTTGAATAGCGGCCACTCTGACAATCTTACTAAGAAATAGCAGATCTGTGAGCCCTCTGGAGACAATCACTTGATTCATCTCAGAGAATGACAAACACACAGATGCTTGAGCACTCTATTTAAGTGGGCTATTCATCCGTCGCTTTTCATGGCAGTATTTTACGCCACGTCATACAAAGCAGCCTTACTGTCAGATCAAAGTGAGATGATTCACACATTATATCCATGTGACACTTGGCACAATTTTGAATGATTTATAATGCTTTTCACAATTAGCCCGGGGTTGCTCTCAGGTCAAGAGTTGGCCTAAATCAAAGTTAACCTTGAATACCCAGAATTTTACAGTTAACAATGTAATTGGGCAATAGAAGCCTGTCACATACTGTTTTAATTCTGTAGAAGCTGACAATGATTACAAAGGATAAATTTTCATATAAAAGGAGTGACAACAAAACATTTTCTGGTCAAAGGTGATAATGTTACAATTTTTCCTTTTGCTTTAACTCTTCCTAATCGTGCTCAGGGCATAAATTTCAAAGCAGCCATGCGGCCATGACCATCAGTGCCCCCCTACTTGGCCGTGATGCCTTATAATTTTTGGCAAGCCCTTAGTCCAGTATGGCAGGATAAACCCTTTTGAGTGAGTGCATCTTTGTCAGTTTGATTTATTATTCTTTTTCCTGTTAATGCCAGAAACCAAAAAAAGCTGGTTTTGATTTATTTATGATCATTTTCTACCCATAAGTGTTTTAGAAGCTACGGCAGCTACGTCTCTGGTTCCGTGCTCTTGAATGTAGCCTGATGGTTTGCGCAAGACTGCACCTGTCAAAACTTCTCACGAGAGTGAGTCACATTGTTTGTGTGGGGGCTACATTAGCTAACAAAGAGGAGAAACATCAAAGCCTTTTATCTACCAAAACGTGTCTTAAATCAGCTATGTGGGTGCATTTTGGATAGGTCTACCTCAGGACTGTCCAGCGAGTCGGTGAAGATTGATAGCCTGTTTGCAATTCATGCCAAAGAAGAGTGGCTGCCACAGCATCAGACACATCTAACTTGCTACAGCATTTTCCAGATTATCAGCTATTCTTGCATGATCACATCAAGGCAATGAAAGAAAGTTAAATCAATCACAATCAACAAACTAGGGTTAAATTAGAATTAACATCAACAAATCAGGAAAGGAGTAATGCAGCATCCATCAATACATTTGCATTTTACAAAGCTCACCAAAGCTGTTATCTCGTCCAAACTCACATTGTCAAGGTGTTGCTCCTCGTCCTACACGGCCTCCACATCCTACACAACAACCACCCACAACCTACTTGATCCACACGCGTGCAAACAAACACAGAGATGTACATGCAAACATGGGCCCAGCCATCTGATTGGGCAAAGTGACTTCAGCGCTGATCGATGGGTTCAGAGGATCAGTCAACCATGGCAGCAGTGCCCTTCATCCATCATCCTGACTACATACTGGCCAGGGGGACCGATTAAGCCGTGACACCCATAGGACACTGAGAACTCACCACGGGGGGCAAATGAAGCTGTGACATCAGTGACACAGGGGTGGAACAATAATGAGGTTGTGACTACAGAACCTATGTGACCAGCGAAAGTGTGACACCACGTTTCAATCAAATCACACAGGCACTAACGAAGATGTCACACCAAAGAGAAAGGGGAGCCAGTGGCAATGAGGCCTTGTCATCTGTATCCCTGCATGGGAGGGGGGGAGACAATTGAAGTTGTTACAAAAAAAAAAGAGATAGACATACATCTTCTTAGTCTTGAATATAAATAACTATACATGCACAGTACTCACACATACACTATAGGAAGAACACGATACGATGTTGTGCAGACTAATAGGTGCAGAAATGTACAGATGCACAGAAACACACTTGACCGGGTGCAGTCTACCATGTTCAGTTTCATCCTCCAGTAGATCTAGGGAAAGTACAATAGCCGGAAGGGTTAAAGTCAAGCAGGGAGCTGTAAAGGATCCACTCTTGACCCATATTTTGACCATACTAACCAGGACAACCTGCTTTGCATCTCCCAACTGTTCTCATACTGTAAGTGGGTCTCACTATTACAACACACACACACATACACACACACAGTACTTCTCAACATCGATACACACTCAACCCTAATATGCACCAACTCCATCTCCCATCCACCCACTCCAAACTGACACAGCTATCATTCACACGTACTCAGCTCCACATGATACTTGCGAACACTGCACACAAACCATAAACACAGAGGGGAAAGGAAAATGAGACACAGAGACTAAAACAAAAAAACTGGTTTCATCACCGACGATGAAGAGGTGGCTCGTCATGATTGACACCAGATCTCAGGACACCTGTGATCAATTTGTCAGCGCGCGTTAGAGCAAAATGCATTCAGCAACTATGTTTTATACAAATCAGAAAAACGAAATACTATCAAATTAAAGTGACAGTGACAAGAAAAAGATATTTTGCGATTTTGCCCACAAAAATGTGGCAACACTAAAAGACATTAAAGGTATAACACATATTTTGCCATTCGTTGCATTTACAAAGAATATAATAGGAATTTTTCACTTTTCACCTTCCTTACTGCTGACTCATCAATTCTTTATCATCAAAAAACTGTTGCTCTTTTCCTTCTTACATCGTTTACCTTCAACCAACTCCCTCCTTCTTATGCACAGCGACTACATTGCAAAATATCTGGACACAAATATTGACACAAATATGCAAAAGTGAAACAGGAAATGAGAAGTCCAAACCCCAAATAAACATAAGTGACTTTGTCTGGACCTTCAGCTTTGTGCGAACACGTTGCGGTTTGACACCTCCTCCCGTCTCCCTGGAGGACCGCCTTGTGTTGACTCTAAACAACAGATGGACATGAATATGTCAAGTGGTTCTTAAATGCTCAACGATGTGCTACTGTAGTGCCACATGCAAGCGCACGCATGCACACACTCTCTCGGGCCTGGCAATAAACAAACAAAATGAGTGTGTGTGTGTGTGTGTGTGCATGTGTGTGTGTAGCCACTGGTACAGTGGAGAGCAATAAAAGGTGGTCTGTGTGTAAGCTCTCTGGTAAACCCCACAATCTACACCTGATAAATGAGAGCAGCACCCCCATTAGCTCCCTGCCTCTGCTAGCTCAAGAGGCTAAAGCAGAGGCAAAGCAGTGACACATTTGCACAGAAACACACACGGAAAGAAGGACCAACACCCACGGGATGCATGTTGGTGCAAGAAAAGCAATATGGACAAGAATTACTTTATTATGATGATGGGATTGTGGCCAACCCACATCTGACTTGTCATTTTCTTTACTCTTTTTTGTTGTCTTTATTCTGAAAAAGAAAAAAAAAAAAAAAAGTCATAAGGGCTTTATGTCTTCATGACGTCAGTAGGCATGTGCGTATGACATACTGGTCTCCCAAGCGAATGTCCTTGGTCTTGATACCATTTACATGTTCTGAGACTCACTTTTAGACTACTTCTAGAGATTTGTGGTTTGCCTGTGACTATAATGCAGTGCAATCTTAAATATTGCTCATCTGTCTCAAGGGATTTAACTTGACTTTTTTTTTTCTTTATGACTATGCTAGTGCAATCACAATCTCGTACGGACTACAAATCCAATAAACCCTCCGAGTTCCAGACTCCTGCTCTTCAGCCCTGCAAGCATAACTTAAAAATGTCTGGAGGAGTACATGGTATCTGATTCATCTGGGCCACCCCAGCAGTCACCAAAGGGATATGCATTTAATGAAAATGGACTACAAACAGGATTACAAATCTCACAAAAATGTAAGTTTCTAGACCGCTGAAATGGTTAACAATGTATTGTCACATCACATGGGCTGATCCCATGATTCCAGTCTTCATACAAACATAACCAGTCTCGTCGGACTTTCCAACCCACTTTCCAGCTCTGTGCAGGAGAGTGCAATGCCATAGCTGCATCATCCACTGAAGAGCACACTCTCTCGGCATTAACTCTCTCCAGCCTGAGCTCCTGTATTACCCAGGCGCCATCATGTCCTCTGGGTTCGTCCAACAAAGTAAGACAGACCATGAACATCATAAACCCACCAGGCAAACTAGTAGCAGGTTCTCCTCGTCCTCACCTCCCTTCAGCACTTAGAGCAAGTTAAAAATATATCACTGCTACAAGACCCTGTGACAACGCCATCTGTTCTCCGTGGGCCAGGAAGCCTGCGAAAGGGGTTAATGGTTAATTCACTGTTTTTCCATGAGAGAAAGACACTTCCTGGATACACAGAGCAGCACCGAACCTAGCTGCTGGTGACACAGCAACAGTCAATCATCCGCTGCAGAGTTGCAGTCTGTCAGAGACGTTCAGGGGCGCCAGTTTCAGTCAGTGAATGAGGTATTTAGGAGAAGTGATTGCAGCTGTTGCGTCTGTTACCCCAGGAAGGCTTCTCACCTCCAGGAACATGATGAGAGCTGACTCATATGGTGGGAAAACGGCACCTGAACGTTAGCTGTGAATTTATCGCTCGCAAACAAGCCAATTTGGGATGTTAAGCTGTGTAAGTTGAAGAGAGGTCTTTCTTTTCAGGACAGCAATCATGCTACCCTCTGTAATCGCCCTATCGCGGATGACTCAAAGGCATTTCCTGGAAGAATTTAGCAGAATTTAGTCTCACGAAGTTACAGTATGAAGAACTGTGTTAATCAAAAGGATGTCGCTCAGACTGTAACCATTCCAATGAGCTTTTCAGTAGATCCTGGCTCCATGTTTTACAAAGAATGTGTGTATGCAAAGAATATGTGTGTGTCTGCATGTTCCTGCTTGCATGTGCACTGTGAGTGATTCTTTCATTACGACCACAGACTCACATCTATTAGCGTGTTTACATGGACACAAATTTTCCATTATTATTCCGAATGTGAAAATATTCTGAATTTGAGGATCATGTAAACAGCATATTCAGATACTCTTTGGATATGTATACAGCACATTCGAAAATGCATCTCAACTGGGGTTTTTAACACAGTTTGAGATACACGAGTGCCTGTTTATGGTCAGCTCTGTGCAATGTAAAGGTTGAGAAGAAAAGCTAAAATTTCTGGTCAGAAAGAGAAGCACAACTACCTTTAAGCATTAAGAAAGAATTTGAACAGGTTTTTGGTTGTGTGCAAATATTGCAACGGCAACCCTTTCAATATGGTGGTTGAACGAATAAAATTGGAAGGCTGTGTTTGCATGGCCGAACACGTCCACCACCAGTGGAAAAAATCCTATTTTGATGCAAAGAAGCAAAATGGCTCAAATGGCTGAAGCTGTTCCACTTTTCCATATTTTGACGAGATAAACGACATGTTAGGGCACCGAACCCTGTCATGTTAATTGGAGCACTTTGTTCATGTAAATGTAGTCTATAGTGGGAGTGAGTGAGCAGAACCAGGGGGTTAATGGGTTAATCCTGTAAGGATGAGAGCAGTCTAGCATACCTGACATTTACCAAGGGTCAGCTCACAAGTGCAAAGGCAAAAACTGAAGACGCACACACGCCGTCTGCCACACAAGGCACAGAGAGGAGAGGGAATCCCCTCCTTCTGTTCTCTGTGGGAAGAAGGGTTAGTGCAAAACCAAAGGGAAGTACAAAAAAGGGAAAAAAAATGTTTAAATGAGACAAAGTAAGAAAAAATTGGGCACTGTGAGCATGTGGGAGAGAGAGAGAGAGAGAGAGAGAGAGAGAGAGGGAGATGGGAGATGATGTGTATTGTAGAAACAGAACACAAGACAAAGAGGGTTCAGGAGGAAGACAGCGGTCTGTGGGGAGACTTTTTAACAGGAGCTGGCCTTATTTCCAGTGACACTGGAACCAATACTCTTCCCTGCTGGTAGCATATCATTAGCTACTCTGGACAGCCAGCCATGTGAAGTAGAGGTGCTTTGCCACAACTGCCTTGCATGAGACAGAAAAATGCCCCGAAATTCCTCTAACATTAGAGGAAAGCAACACTGCAAAACAACAACAGCTACATCTAGTTTAGAAGGTCCATGGCTGAATATGGAGGTGTCAGTGCCTATTATTGGAAATACCGACTCCGCTTTGGTATTTTTCTTTTTCTGAATCTCTGTTTCAGGTTTAGTTACATCAAAATTGCATCATGAATCCAAGCATGGTGATTCTGGAAACTACAACTGATGGGGGATGGCTCCCTGTTTGGCCCACATCTTCCCCCCCTCAGACGTGGGAGCTGGAGTGCAGAAAAACACAGAAAACCAGTTGTTAGCATCCTTAAGCCAGATAGAGAACTCTGCTTCGAGGAATACCATTGAATGCCACTGACAAAAACTCAATGGACGGCAACATTTTCAGCCAGCAGCCGCTTGTACAAACCGCAATTTTCTGCTGGGGAGATTTTGCAAAGAAAGCGAGAATGAACTGCTGCACAAATCAGGCCGTTATCCTGAGGGAAGAGTTGCCGGGATCTGTGGAGGGGCTGAGGAGGCTCTGGCTAGCAAACCGGTGGTGGATATGTCGAGAGACTTAAAGTAAATGCTGCAACAAATGTGACCATAATAGTAGTTGTTTGCATCTGCAGCTGTCACTGAAACACAAAAGTTGGCCGATGCTCCACGTCAACCAACATGGAACAAGTGGTGAACGTCTGACTATTGACACCAAATCCTAGGCCAAATCGGATGTACGGGACAAATTCGGTGTCATTACAGACGGCGAGAATGACGTTGTCACCATGCGGGGGCTAAAAATAACCCTTCTCGACACAATGTGGAGCGATGAGTTTGCCAGCGGATACAGGTCAGGTTGCAGGTCTTGCGTTAAAAGGTCAGATCAGGGCCAGGATTGCTGTAGAGAACAATGCAGGAAACAGGTTCGGTGCTTTGTGGGTCCGGACACGAGCTTTTAAAAGTGGACCTGTGCAGGACTCTGTGAGACACAACATAAACACTGGAATTAATAGGCTGTTAATTTATTTATAACTCATAATTTAAAACTAGCACAGGATGTAGACTGCAATAAATAGACCTGTTGATGTTGGTAACCTTCCTGGTGTCACCTACCGCCTTTTTTGGTGAAGGTTTGGTTAGGGAGCCAGAGTGCAACCAGATACAAAGCTTCCTCTGTCCCACCACACTCCAGTATCACACCATTTCTATCCTGCAAGTCATCTGTGTCTTGGCTGACCCCACTGCTGCTGTAGATTTAAGAGTTCCCCGTGTCTCTGAGTGTGTTCTTTCAGCAAACATTTGTATCTGCTGAAGGTGCCGAATTAGCTCATGTAAGAATAAATGAGCTTGGAAAATTCAAATATGTAACGTTTTAGCAGCAACAACACATGCGGCATTATTAAAAAGGTGAAATAAATGTGCTAACTCCCACGCTGCACCCTCCCCAAAATGAATATGTTTCTTATCAGATCCCGGCAGAAACAGACTTGTCTCACTCCAATGCAGTTTCCTTGTAGAGTCTGCATGAATAAAGCATGCGGGGTGTACAACAAGGCCTATCCTCTGTGTCCAGTCACTTATCATTAGGGAGAGTGACACACACTAACTGCACTGTGTCATAATTAGACAACACTCACTTCACTTGGAATCTGGAGGAATAACGCACATGACAAGTTTCAACCCCAGGCTTCAACACAAGCAAAGGCTGCGTTGAGCCGCTGCACTAGTTAGAGGACATTGAACTACAGCAGCTCTGCCTCTTCATAAACAGGGAGTTGTTTTCTTCAGCCTGTTTTCTTTCTCTGCATGTTTTCAGAGTGCTCAAACAAGCTAACTAACAATTTGCCCCAGCGAAGCACTAGAGAGACAGAGTGGGGAGACATGCAGGGGTTCGTTATACACAGGGTGGAAGTGACTAATTACATTTATTCCTGTTATTGTAATTTAGCAGCATTTTTATGTGCTTTAATATTTCTTAAGCCTGTAATTTTACTTTTACTTAAGTACATATTTGCCTAAGTACTTCATTACATTTTTTAATTAAACAGGACCATCATAAGAGATAAATTGTGATGGCATTCACAAAAAGAATCTGGCTTTAGTTTCTAGGTGCATTTTTTGGTGTAAATTCACATTTTCGAAGCAAAAGAATCTGGCTTGATCTCTGTGTTACTACTACTGTCTACTAAGTTACTTATTCCTGAAAAAATAAGTAAGCCATTAACTCTGAGTACATTTTAAATGAGCTATGTTGCACTTTTACCAAAATAAAATATGAGCAAAGTCACAATACTTCCACTTGAGTAGGAATTTCGTCTATTCTTTCCACCAGTGAGGTTTTGTTTTGTAAGCCAGAGTCTGATCACCTGCAAGAAACCTGAACCAAACATAGGTGGCCTATGTTTAACAACAGCAAGCTTATCCCACATTTTGGTTCGGGGCCACATGCATCAGGCTGCCAGCTTCCTCAACCCCCAGCTGTGGGAAAGTCACTCTCTGGGGAAAGGAAGGCAGCTGAGGACCCCTGATAATGACAAGTCGGCACGGATTCTCCATGGCATTCAGGAAGTGGGTTATGAATTTTATAGGCCAAAGATGAACATGTGAACCCACACAGGCACAAACACTTCCCCAATTATTCTGGGCGAGCAGACAGCAATGTGTACGACGTGACCAAGGCCAACCCCACCTTTACACAATGAGCAAGACAGAAAATAAAAAAAAAAATACATTGTGTTTTTTAAACGGTTTCAAACTGATTTTAAGGTCCCAATTTCACAATGCCACCAGGGGTGTAATCTCAACTTTGATTTGTTCAAAATTGTTTGCTGGGTTGTTTGTCCACCTATTTTTGATATGCCAGTTTGTGTGATTGTTTATTTTTTTAGACAGGTGAAAGATTCCAAGATTGGTTTCATTCCAAAATACAACACATCCATTTTGGGTCTTGTTACCTAAAATTCATAAGCCCAGCTTTCAGAGCCCCAATTATTCTCTCCTATTGAAAAAATTGTGATTCTTTTATCCTCATGGAGTATTTTCAGGTGTATCAACACCCTTTCCCAGCTGAACGGCTTGTCACTCAGGAACAACTTTTCATTTACAAATAAAACATAAATAAATATAAATACATTAAAATATATTGAATACTATTCTTCTACAATTCTATGGTTACATATTTGAGCCATCTTGTATTTCTACACATCTTAGAGGTTGGAATTTGATATTGTAAATGATGTACGATACGATGACTGGGATTAAATGGCATCGGCGTGGAAGGAAACACCACTCTCATTTCAGCTAGCTGTGTGATAATGGTGTGTAGACAGCAACAGCAATTTCATAAGCGAGAGAGAGGTGAATCTGGAAATTGAGGTAAACTTTCAGCAACACCACAGGAAACCTTCTGGAGTGCTCTCATAAACCATAACGTGCTGTCCTTTTGTGCCAGGAGCTGCTTTGTACAAGCAGTCACAAGTTTGGACCGAAACTCTCCACTTAAACTGTAAATGACCCGCTAAGATGAGATCATGTTGCTTCCTGGGAGAAAGCAGAGGCACAGGAATTATTATATTAGCCCAGGTATGAGTCTCTTCCTTCCAAGAAAGCTTAGGATTAACTATGACTCAAACACCCTCTTCTGAAATTTTTGGGGCTGGATTATCACCACAAAGAATGCGACCTCTCTCTCTCTCTCTCTGTCTCTATCCTCTCTGGTAGAACAGCACACAGGCAGAGTACACAGTGTTTTCCGCTGAATAAACCACGTGTCATCACAGAAGATTCAGTGTGTGATCAGCAGAGGGAGGCGAGAGGCACAGGCGAAACGTGGAAAGGTTAAGTGTACACAAAGATATTGACGTGTGATTCAGAGAGAAGAAAGAGGAGTGGAAAACCGGTCGGACACCGCGGCATGACTAAACAGAGGGAGGCAGGAGAGAGACGGAGAGCCGAAAGAGGAATAAAGTGGGAAGCAGAACACGAGAGACAGAGAGCGAGAGGTGCACTAGTATGTCCCCTGTCCCCCTTCCGTCTAGCTGCACTAATCAGCAACAGTGTGCCCCTGGGTGACTTAAGCTCCAGTGGAACAGGACTCTGGATGTCAGCAGCCCACTGATCCTCTACTTCCTACGGGGACACACACACACACACACACACACACACACGTAGAAGTGCAGGCTCTCATGCAGTCAGTCAGTCACTCTCTCACTTTGCAGCACACACTCACACAGGGTAGCGCAGGGCAGCACAGGACTGGCATCAATACAGTATTATCAGGCCCATCAGGTGACAGGGCTATTCTTAGAGTTTCCATATGCACCAAACAGGACAGGGGAGGGGGCGGAGGGGGCCTGGAGGGGGAAAAGGGGAGGTGTGGGTGTGTTTGTGAGAGAACGGGAGGGAGGAGGGCGGGGGGTTCAGGAAAGAAACAGAAAAAAGAAAAGTAATTGCCTGAAATGAACTGGTTTCCCTTTTCACTACTTTGGTTAAACCACTGCATTATTCACAGGGTGGCCAACTAACTAAGTTAGTTGGATCAAAGCTGTAAATAGGGCTGTGAAATTAATCATAGGTCATTACATATATTGAAAATTAGTAATCATAATTAGTCACCCTGACTTAGCAGAGTAAGTATTTATATATGTGTTAGGTTAGGACAATATATCGATAGTTTGATGCTGGCGATATTGACTGTAATTTTGAATATCTGATCACATTTAATATTTTATCACTTTGATAATATCTTGTATAAAATATATCTTATCAAAGCACCAATACACATCCCTACAATATTTTCACAATATCAATACATAATGATTTTTATATATATATATATATTTTTTTTTTTTTTGGTCAAACATATTTGATTTTGTCTGTATCACCCAGCCCTAACACTGTAAATATCGCTATATTATTATTATTATTATTATTCATATAACTCCCCTGAATGTGGTGTATGAAGTCCTTCCATTATAAGACCAATCATAATCATTTTTTTATGCACAACATGCATCCAAGTGACCAAGATGGAAGTTACTGTAAGACAGGAAAACTGGCAGCTCCAGCACAGAAAGGATAAAAAAAACATACATCAGCTATCTTTGAAAAAAAAAAAAAAAAAAATGTAGCACAAGCAAAATGGAAAAGAATGGAAAATTCTTCTCTGAAGTGTGAACCTGAAAACTTCTAAGATTCAAAAAGCGGATCACTGTCATTCATTTGAGGATACCCACAGAAATACAAAGAGAACCAGATGACAACAAACAAGCAGACTGCAGACTCGCTGTGAAGTTTGCCTTGGAGTTGTAAACCCTAAAGTACCCTAAAGCAATAAAGTGGCAAATATTTATGATTTGAATTTTGAACAAAAGGACACGGTAAGCTTGAGACATGAAGGAATGGAAACAAGACTTCTGCTACTCTGATACTTCACCATAAAAAGTGAAAATGTGTATGAAGTTCTAAAATTTCAATAGAAAAAATGCTTCTCATCCCAGAAAAAGGCAAATAATTATGATTCATAATCACAAAATTTAGAAAAAATAACCGGCATTACCAATTTTGCCATCATCACACAGTTCAATGTGTACATCTGGTGGCAAAAGTAAAGTTGAGATGACATGTAATCTGCAGTTAGTTAAATGTTGTTGTAAATGGTGTGTAAAAGTTGGTGTAAAATATCATATAACGTGTTGTATTGATACTGTAGATCATCAGTGGTGTCTGTGGCCTCTCTCATGAGCATCACAACCAAAGAACATAATGGAAGTAAGACTTTGGTGACAATTTTTCACATGCAACTATCCTTGATCATATTTTTTTTTAAGTCAAATAAACTAACAACTGCTTTCATAGTTTTGTTTTGTTTTGTTTTTTTGAAGTTGGGACCAAAGTATCTCTCTGACGACTCTACACTGTTTCAAAAGTGTATTAATATGATTTTGACTCTTGAAAATAACAGGATATAATCAAATTTTGTGGTGACCTGGGTTGCTTCTGAGCTTGGTCACGTTCTGCATGTTGCCATCCGCTAAATGCTCGCTGGGATGTGCGCGAACAGACAGAAAAAGACGCACATAAGCAATGTATGAATGCAGCCAGCCATGCATGCTCAGACACACAAATACACATGCACATATAGAAGCACGGACAAAAAAAAAAAAAAAAAAAAAAAAAAAAAAAAACACACACATGGGCCTACAGAGAGAGGAAGAGAGCAATCTAATACATGCCAGCACACAGTGGTGGAGTGGCTTTGCTGTGGGGAGAATCTGCACTGAAACAGATTCATCGGAGCTCCAGTGCTCTCTGTCTTTCTCTCTCTCTTTCTCTCCCTCTCTCTCTCTCTCCCTCTCTCTCTCCAGCCTGGATGGATGCCATTTATATCTGAAGGAAGTACCTCCCCGCAAGTATAACTCACAGAGCACACACTCACATAACTACAGAAACAAAACGTGCTGCCTCCGACAAACTGCATGGCGGCCTCGCTTTCATGTAGGACACGAGCTAACAAGCACGCAGCCCTGTAAGCTGCACCGCAACATGCACACACACACACACACACACACACACACACACGCACACACACACACAGGGCATCTACACTCACAACCATAAGCATGGACACTCATTTTCCCTGTCTCTCAAAATACACACACATGCTCTTGCTTTCTCCTTCTTTCACATACACACGCACGCACACACATACACACACAACACACACACGGACACACACACAATCTCAAGAACAACCACCACCACAAAGCAACTATGACTCTGTGGGGCAATTATTCCCCAATCCTCTCCAATTAACTGGGAATCTTCCGCTAGTGGCAACTGGGTGAGAATAGTAGCTGACCCTATCACTGTGTGTGTGTGTGTGTGTGTGTGTGTGTGTGTGTGTGTGTATTTGTATAATTTCTATGTGTATTCATGTGTATGCAGCAGTCCCTTCCTCTCTTTCACCTCTCTTTTGTCTGTCTCGTCCTTCTCTTTTCCTCTCTCTCTGCTCACCCCCAGTGCCCACTAAAGGTCAGCTGGTGCTGTGTTAGACTTCGGGATGAGAGGAGGCCCGGCTTGATGGCCCTCGGCTGGCTACTGCACATGGACTAATGGTGCGCTCGCAACAACAGCACCTGAGCTGGTCGCCAGCAGCCAGTGGTGATGAATCTGATGTCTGAGCCAAATCCTCCCCCCCTATGACGGATGGCGGCGAGATGAAGTTGATTCGAGTTCAGCTCAAGCGTGCCATAAATAAACAATTACCTATAATTAATTCAGTGTTGATGCTGAAAGTATTTTTCAATTAACACGTCTGGAAATAGGACGCCGCAAAAAATAGACATACTCAAAATGAATGGTTCAGACAAATGCGGCTGGTGTGGAGTTGCAGCTACAACGTGCAAGGACTCTCTAGGAAATTTTACACCAGTTACTACCACTAAAAAATAAAGTTGAAGGCACAGCTGTCAAATTTATTTATACATATTTAAAACTAATGAGAGTCCCAACTTGTTAAAACCATCAACACAACTGTTTTGTTTTTTTGTTTTTTTTTTGATTGTTTTTATTTAATTTTTACCGTGAATGAACTGAATGCTTCCTTGGCTCTTCTATTCTGCTAGCTTGTTGTTAGCACACTCATGCTCACTGGCAGCACCATGGCAGAAAACACTCAGCCTGATGAGGAGATTAACACTCTGCCTAATTTAAAAAGCAATGTTTGGATAATTATTGGATTCTCATATTGTCAATTAATTCTTACATATAATCTATATTAGCCCATTATGCATTGCACCCTGCCTTCATTTGTCAATATTATGTAAATGTTATCTTTAATATTCAAATTTGAGTTTAATTTGGCTGCTTTCAAGTCACAGCCTCATTTAATGTTCAGGGGGCAACCGATATCTATACAACAAAGACTGTAAATTGCTGCCATACACAAAAGCAATTTCCCACATGTCAGTGCTGTATGTGTGCACCTGAGCACATACATACAAACACACACACACAGTAACTGCCTGTATACTGACTGTGCGCACACACAAAAATGTGGTGGCATTCTGTAATTTGTATACGCGGTCTATGCTCATGACAATAAAGAGCTAAAGTAGACAGAAACAGTTTTATCACTTTTGCATCACAGACAACACAATATTTGTTTTATATATTTCTGCCACTAACTGAGCGTAAGACAGAGAAAGCCATAAGCACGTAAGAAACAGAAAGCCAAGCCAAGGCTGATTGAACAAGAGAAAAGAAAAAAAAGAAAGAAAAAGAAAGAAAAGAAAAAAGAAAACACAGAACATAACTTGCACATTAAATGAGCATTATTCAGACAGAGAGAGAAAAAAAAAACCTTTCCCCAGTCCTGGTCCTCGGCCAGCACAGCCCTGCTGGTTTTTGTCCTGAGGTCTAATCAGGCACCATTTTACACCTGGGCTGCCAGGTGAATGCAATTAACAGCAATTAAGGACCTGGTAGGCCAGAAAAGCAGCGGTCCAGGATTAGAAACCGCTGGTCTGCAGGACCGCAGCACTGTGTGGGCTTATCTCATTCACAATTCACAAAGCATATGCTCCTGACAGCTTCACTGTCTTTGGAGTGAAGGCCATTTCCATTAAAATGTCTGTCAAATAAGTGCGTCTAGTCCACCCAACAGACCAAATGCACAATGATTACCAGCACCAACGTGCACTAAATCAGGGGTTGTGCCCCGCTCAAACTTGGACCATCAGGAACCAACAGCTGGGCGAGCCAATAAAGCGACAGCATATCAGACGCTGACAGTTGTGTGAGCTAATAAACTGTCGAGGTTTTCAAGATGCTGTGTTGAGTTGATAGGCATGTTACCAAGGGAGGCTGCAAACTGCTTAACACACACACATACACACACTCAGGCTGGATGAATATTCAGTATTATCATCTATTGTCTTTCAGGAGAATCATATTGTGATGATATGGTGATTTTGTGACTGATATCGGGTCAGATATCGTGACTCACAACTCTAATCTAAACTGATGGTAACAAGCAGATTTTTATTGAGCGCAAACATGAGTTTTGTTTGACACCACTCCTCCCATCATCAGACGGTTCAACGCAATAAACATTAATTTGATTATTTAAAGGTGCACTGTAAGAAATTGCAACGGGTGAGGTCCCTTTAGACTCAACTGAAAAAAATGTTTAATCACTGCACGACTTGGTGGTTGATGCTCACTTATAGATTACATGCTTTTCCACAATTTTGTCAACTGAGTCGATCACCACAATCAACCCTATCCAATTTCACGTAGTGCATCTTTAACATGTGATTATGCATATATTAGTCATATGTATGTACAGTGGTGGAAAAAAGTTTTCGGACACCCTTAAAATTTTACACAATCTCAAATATTATCATGAAATATTTGTGGAAAAATCTTTTTTGTGTTTCAAAAGGTGTGGCTGCATTAGACAAATACAAATTATATTTTTTTGTTTATTGTTTACAAGAAAAACTAACAAAACTAAAGCTGGAAACTGGACTCATCTGACCACAGAATCTTCTTCCAATTCCTGGCTGTCCAGTTCTTGTGTGCCTGGGCCCAACGACGCCGGGCTAACCTCTATCTCTCATTGATCAGGGGCTTCTTGATAGCCTTGTAGGACCTTAAGCCTTGATCTAAAAGTCGGCCACGTCCAGTGCGGGTGGAACACTGGACACCAGTTTGGTTTGACCACTGCTGCTGAAGCTCCTGTGATGTCATTCGGCGGATCAGGATGCAGTCATTTCTTGCTGAAGAAACCCTTGGACGCCCAGATCTTGGTTTGTCTTCCAAGCTGTTCGTTCATCTGTATTTCTGCAGAGTGTATCCAACTGCTGAAGGACTGCATCTGCACTTCCTGGCAATCTGGCGGCAGCTGTCCCCTTCCTGGCTGAGAATCTTTATCTTC